>NC_064850.1:4415000-4715000 GCF_024139225.1 Suncus etruscus | reverse complement strand
TAGGCTAAAGGTAAAGCTATCTTTATCCAGTAGGCAAGATACCAGCAGGCAGGCAGGCTCGCTGTGGAACCTCAAGCAGTCTCTGACCCGAGGTCTTTATTGGGAAGAGTAGGACCACCCAATGGGGGTGAGCTGATAGGGGTAAAGAACCAATCCAGGGGTCTTCCATTCCAAGAGGGACAAGCACAAGCACAGATGAGTTACCCTGAAGAGAATAAAAACAGGCAGTAAATGATGTGTTGTTATTGGCTGCAGAGTGGCAGAAGGACTGGTGTTGCAAGAACTCATTCATCTTCATAATCTTATCTCTGTCCCTTTGAGGCAGGTGCACTTTAGTCTGACAGCAAGAACCCTTCGAGACAGATTAACCCTGTGGTGGTTAGAGATTGCATTAAGGCTGGGAATTGTTTTGTGGTACTGGAGCATGAATGGACAGAGAACCTAGCATCAGCCATCTAGGCTGTTGGTAGGCCACTCAGCTTCTGACAGTATTGTTTAGTGACATTTTCTAATTTAAGAAAAGAGGTGGGTGAAGTGGATGTCTACTCCATATTGATTTAGATAGGGACAGTGTATTTAAGCCTGGAGGATTAAGCATTTTTTTTCTTAGTTTTTTTTTTTTTTAATCTTTATTCAAGCACCATGATTACCAACATGTTTGTAGTTGGGTTTCAGTCATAAAAAGAACACCCCCATTCACCAGTGCAACATTTTCACCACAAATGCTCCCCATCTCCCTCCCTCCTCCCCCACCCCCTACCTGTATTAGAGAGAGGCTTTCTACTTCTCTCACTCACTACCATTGTTCTGATAGCTGTCAGTGTAGTTATTTCTCTAACTGCACTCACCTCTCTTTATGGTAAACTTCATATCGTGGGCTGGTCCTTCCAGCCCTCATCAACACTCATCTTCAGTTGTAGGTTAAACAGTCATATTGTGTGTGTGTGTGTATCCAGTTTATTCTTATTACTGCAAAAGAGGAATGCTTACTTAAAGTAGTTGCCAAAATAGTAATAAGTTTTCAGTTGGGCACATGCCTCAGCGTATACTCAGTCTGGGATAGATCCTTGACACGACATGGTCTCTGAGCCTCACTGGATGCAGCCCTGGAGGTCCCCAGCAACACCAGGATATTCCAGCAACACCAGGACACTGAACAGCATGTCAAGTTCAGGTCTGAGCATTTCTTCTTTGGAAGAGGGGAGACTGTGACTAGGGTGAGGAGCTGTACCTCACCCAGGGGTGGTTGTTCACCTGTGAACACATGGAATTTCTACATGGAATTGCTGAGCATGTCGGTTCTAGCAGACCTTCTGGAAGAAATACATTTCCTGTTTTTTGACTCAGGCAATTCAGAACACATTTTTAAAATATTTTATTTATTTATTTATTTATTTATTTGGTTTTGGGGCCAGACCCGGTGACACTCGGGTTACTTTTGGCTATGCACTCAGAAATCGCTCCTGGCTTGGGAGACCATATGGGATGCCAGGGGGATCAAATCACATTCAGTCCTGGGCTAGCATGTGCAAGGCAGACACCTTACTGTTTGCACCGCCACTCCAGCCCCTATGGGAACCATTTTGATAAATCAGGGCCAGTCCCACCCCCAGTGTCTGCCTCCCTCGATCAATGTTTCCCAAGTGCATCCCATACCATCACCTTTGACCCCTAGCTAGCCAGGAAAACAGGCCCATTTTAAGGCGAGACTGTTAGGTTTGGGTCTCTTGATTCTACTGTTGTTGCCTTTGGCTTGCATATTGAGGTCCATCCTTTTTTAACACCACCAATGCATCTGAGACCACTTGGCTCCTGGCCTCCATCCTTTTCTATTTGTGTTTCTCTTCTTCCAGTCAGTTTCTTTCATTCTCCTCGCTATACTCTGGGGCCAAGGGTGCCAGAACACATTTTGATTTTATTTCCTCATAAAATATAGAAATAATTTTATGTGACTAGTAAACATGAGCTAATGTGCATTTATTTGCCTTTCTTTTTACATATTAGGGATTTTGTGACGCGCTCCGGACTGAACTTGTTTCATATCCAGGCATACTAGTTTCTACCATTTACCCGGGACCTGTACAATCAAATATTGTTAAGGAATCGTTTACTGAGGAAGTCACAAAGGTAAACATTTCTAGTTGTGGAACTATTTGAATGCTTTATGAACTGTAGTGATTATATATTAGTTTTGTATCGCTGGTATTTTTGTTTGAGTTGCTTATGTATCATTTACAAAACTCTATAACTCTTGGCATCAGGACAATTGTTGACTAGCTGATATTGCTTTGGCATCATTTTAATATATATAAAATGTTATATTTTATTTAAAGTTTTAATTTAATATATATTACATATAAAAACTTTTTTATAAAGTCTAAAGACATTGCTGAGATTAGCACAAGTCAATGTTATGTAACCAGTCAATATTTTTAAAACTTCCTGTACATTCACAAATAAAACTGACAGTAGAATATCCAGTCTGGCTGCATTTTAGTATAATTATGCTGAAGGAGTTTAGAAAAAAAAAACGAACAATGCTTTGCAGAAGTAAGATTTCAAGTTAGCCTCAAATCAGCCTGTGCTTTCCTTAGCAGTTGATCACACACAGTAATTTATAAAAGGACTGCAAAAAGCTTATAGCTTTTTACAGATTCCCTAAAAAGATGGTATTCCCCTTATCATGAGATGTAAATACGCTTCTTTGTAAATGTTCACAGGTCTAGGTTCTTTCTTGCATTTCTTGTGGAGGCTCCAAGTTGAGTAAGCACCTTTGTTTTTTGTTGTTTCAGAAGTGAGTGACTTAGAATCTCAACATAGTGTTCGTGGTCTGTGTAAAGCACAGATAGATCGCTGCCTCTTTGGGCCAGTTTCCTTGTTTATAGAACGTAGTGAGATGACTAGATTACTTGTAGTTTTCATTTTTTTCACTACCAAAAGACTGCTTTTATCTGCTTCCTCCCTTTCCTCACCATAGACTTTGTACTGGATAAAACTTTATTTCTTAATGTGTTTAGTAACAATGTCCTGACTAAAGTGACGTCTAAGTATATTTAGATATGATTCTAGTTAAAAGCAGAGAACCTTCATCTTTTACTTAAGCTGTCTATGTTTACGTTATGAGTGTCTGATTTCTATTTTCTGAGGCTTTGTGAAGTTTTATGTATAGCTTGACTTTTTTCACAAGGTCTGAGAGACATGCGAGCAGGCCCACTAAAGCAAGCAACGAGACAACTCGACTAGACACGCAACTAGATAGCCTAGGTCCTTGTAGCTGAAAAGTTGCGAAACACCTCAGAGAAGTACTCAGCCATCTCTTTAAATGTAACTTTCTTAGATTGTAGGTAATCCTGGCGATCAGTCCTATAAGATGGCCACCAGTCGTTGTGTGCGGTTGATGTTAGTCAGCATGGCCAATGACCTGAAAGAAGTTTGGATCTCAGATCACCCTTACTTGTTACTGGCATATATGTGGCAATATATGCCAACGTTGGCCAGGTGGATAACTGGAAAACTCGGGAAGAAGAGAATTCAGAACTTTAAAAGTGGTGTGGTAAGATTGATTTATACTTTTTTTTTTTTATCCACACCCTCTGGGTTTTTTTGGGGGTCACACCTGGCATTGCTCAGGACACTGAATGATTTTCGGCTCTGCGTTCAGGGATCACTGCTAGTGGTACTTGGGGGACCATGTCAGATGTCGGGTATCAAATATGCGATGGTCATGTGGACCAGCTCCACTATCTTGCTGGCCCTGCTGATATCTACATTTTATGATACAAGTCAACTTTACAGTAAAGACAGAGTGATAATTTCTTTTGAAAAGATCACACTGGGGTTGGAGAGATAGTATGGTGGGTAAGGTACTTTGAGCTCTCCCAGCAGTGATCCATGAGCACAGAATCAGGAATAAGCCCTGAGCACCCTGAGAATGGTTCAAACCTCAAAAGAAAAAGAAACATCAGCACAAAAGTATCATTATACAGTCTCACTATTTAAGCACTCCAGAAAATGTTAATGTTTAATTTGTTCTAATATTTTAAAGAACAGTAGACATAAATTAGTGGGGGAAAAGCGAATGAAGCAAAACAAAATGCTGAGCCAAAAGTGATAAAACTTCCATGCTGCACTAATATGCCTAAGTTTTAAAAAAATTTTATGAAGGGCTATTCATTTTTCCACCGAGTTATAATCGGGACCAGTTTGCTTGTTCCCCTTGGCTTCCGCTCTCAGGAATAATCTGGGAGGGCTTGGGGACCATTTGGCATGTCAGGAATTGGAACCAGGTTGGCCATGTGCAAGGCAAGTGCCCTAACCACTGTACTATCTCTCTGACCCTGGAGCGATTCTGTTCTAAAGAGCTTAGGTCATGCTCAGACTTGATAGTATGGGATGGTTCTAAAGGTAAGACTCCTCAAATATTACAGCTGAGTATAAACTTACCAGTTGATATGGTGGTGCTTTGCCCAGGATAGAGAAAAGGAGGAGAAGACCAACTTAGTAGAGGGAGAAGTGCCAGAATATCCTAGTGAAGAACAGAGTTAATGCCACGTTCCCTAGCACTCACCCATGGATGAGGGCAAATCATTTCTTTACCGGTCAGTCTCTGCATCTACAAAAGGGAATTTAATGAGGATGACAGGAGCTGGTGATTAGTGTAGTGGAGATGAAAGGAGTTAGTATATGGAAGGGCTTAAAATATACTTTGGAAGGCTGAGATCATGTGAAGGGCTGGAGTACATGCTTTGGCTGTGAAAGGTTCCAGCACTGCAAAGTTCCCTGGTCCCTCAGCATATCCAGAGCCAATCTCTGATTCCCCAAACCATAACCCACACCTTGGAGAGTGGTTATGGTTCTAAAGTGTTAGCTGCTTATGCAAAGGTTTTGTCTGTGGACTATATATATGTAAAATATAAGCCTTACTCAGTAAATTTAGTATTTATTTTGATTTGACTTTCACCAAAAACGATGGCCTCTCTTTTCCAATTACCACGTTTATAAAATGCAATCTATTGCTTTGTCTCTTTTAAATGGCTTCTTTCATTTTTTAATACCAGTCTGAATTATCTCATTGTTTACATAAAACCAGAGGTACTCAAACAAAGTTCTGCATTTTACTCAATTTTCTATTCCTTGCTCCTTTCTCTTCAAGACTCTTTTATTTTGGTGGGACATACCTGGCAGTGCTCAGAGTCTACTCAGGTTCTCAAGAGTGACCTTTGGCAGTGGTCAGAGAACCACAGTTGGTGTTAGGGATTTGGAAATGGGTCCCAAAGATTCAAGCCAGGTAAATGACAAATGACTTACCCTCTGTACTAGCTGGCTTCAGTTCTTTGCATTTATTAAGGCAAGTCAGCAAGGGTATGAGTGTGATATGTTGATCCAGAGAAGAAAATTCCATCAATTAAAAAATGGCATAAGCAGAGGCCAGCCAGTGGTAGGCATACCAGATAGAGAATTACAAATATTTTTCTGTAGATTTAGAATTCAGGTTATTATTTAAGTACTTGCTCAGTTTTTATAGGAATCCTTAACAGTGAATGACAATGATTTATTTTCTCAGAAAGAAAATAGAATCTGAAATTGAAGTGAATACAAGGAGAGACTAATCCGTGTTACTGTCTGTTGTTATAGGATGCTGATTCCTCTTATTGTAAAATCTGGAAGACAAAATGTGAGTGAAGAAGTACTTGCATTTATCAAGCCCCTGGAGACAGAAATGGCTACCATGGAAACTGCAATCCTCTTATATACTACTGCAGACTAATTTGTGATTTTATTTTTTAAGATACAACTGTTGCTGCAACATGATAATAAATGATTGTTGGGCACCTGCCACAGGTGTGTTCTGAGCCCTGTTGAGCTGCGTCAATCACCAGTTGTAGGGCAAACAGTCACTAACTTCTCCATCCCCTGGGTAATCACACAAAGTGGAAAGCTCCATATCCCCAGCCCATGGGGCCATGTTATAGGGGTTCGTGGACATGCTTTTTTGTTTACCACTCATGGACGTGGTCCCTGGAGTCTCTGAGTCTGGGAGTTGAAGCAGTCAGAGAAGATCAGCCATGGGAGAGGTTCCAACATTCTTCAATGGAACCTTGTGCAGCCCAGGGATCCCTGTGTTCAACTTGTTTCCTCCCTATGATCTTAGGGGTCATGAGCAACCTGTGGCTCTTAAGGCTTTCCCACGGCTGTCAGGGGGCCAGGTCAGCAGTAGCCCTAGCTAACAGTAATGACAGTCTCAAAGTTTGTCTCAGTAAGCAGCAGCTAGTAGCTGCCATCAAACTGGACCCCTCCTGAAGTTCCATGAGATGAGGGGTGTGTGTGTGTGTGTGTGTGTGTGTGTGTGTGTGTGTGTGAAAAGGTGAGTCAGAGAACGCTCCTCGTTAAAGGACACTAAGGATTTTTAAATTATAGATTACACATGATCTTATCTCCAGTAACTTGCAGGTTGCCTTCTAAGTTAAACCAGATCCGACCATGACGGTTCCTATTTCAGACTCACAATTGGCTTTGACATCCCAAGGTTCTACATAGACACATGAACTGATTGAAGACTGAGATGCCACTCAATCCACAGACTCCCTACCCAATTCCCAGCTCACACAGTTGAGGGACAGATTTGTGCCAGCTATTTCTTTGATTCATCAAGAGTGGTGGTGAGGGTGGGGTAGAGACATCTGATGTGGGGCCAAGAAAGAGAAAGAACATCTCCAGAGCAAAGACAGCCATGTTTATTGATTAGGACAATGGTCCTTGGTTATGTCCTTACAGCAGGCCCCACTCCCAGCCTGTTTTATAAGGAAAATGCTCCAAGAAAGAGCTCTGTGGTACCAAGCTGGTAGGTTGAAGTCTGATCAAATCTTTTTCGGTGATGGGAAGTTTCTGGTAGGCAGAAACAGCCCTAGTGAGTGGCTGAATAACTTGGAAGAGGCACAAAGGCAGATGCAGGAGAGTAGAAGTCATTTAGATTCCTTATAAAATGTCTAACTGAATGACAGTAGTAGTAGTTGCTGAAGCATTTCCCAGTGTCCCATATCTCCCACTTTGGGAGAGTAACTTGGTTTATTGTAGGTGGGAATTGGATATTTAAATTAGGGGAGAGTAAGAGTAGGGTGTGGACTCTGTCAATCAATGAGGAAGGATGTGAGAGAGGGTTGAAAATGGTGTGTGCTTCTGGGAAGTTTAGGGAAGTCAGGGTAAAGGGATTACAGAAGGCATGGGTGTGTATTCTCTGGGTGTTAAAAACAGGATGTGTGCTTATGGCACACAGTTATTTTCTGTCATGCCCCCCAGGAAGAAGAAAACATTTTCAGACCCCTCCCGCATGACAGTAAATAGTATCTTTATTAAAAAAAAACTTTAACCTGCAAAACAAAAATAGATAAACTAATTTGAGCTGATTTTTTAATCAGAGGTGATGTCTGGATGAATGGCTACAAGGAGCACGTTTTGCAATGCATAGCTTTTCGAGGCGGGGTTTGAAGCAGGACACAGCGACTCTCAGCTCCAGAGACATACAGAGACATAAACATGGGGCTTAGTTTGTTATGACAGTGTTTGCTGAGGTCAAACGCGCCCCCCTTTATGGAGAATTGCGCCCCCCCCCCCCGAGGGACGCTCCCTACAATTTGAGAAGCACTGGCTTATGATGACTAGTTACATGGGTTCAAGTAAAAAAAATAATTTAGGCGGGGCCAGAGCGACAGCACAGTGGTAGGGTGTTTGCTTTGCATATAGCCAACATCAGATGGACCCCAGTTTGATCCCCAGCATCCCATATGGTAACGCGAGCCAGCCAGGAGTGATTTCTGAGTGCAGAGCCATCAGTAACCCCTAAGCAACCGGTGTGACCACCCCCTCCCAAATTAGCAAAGTAGGGAAAGCCAGTATAGCCCTCAAGTCCTCCCCATACCCCCAACACACTTCTTTGGAATGTAGGAGCCAGAGAATATGCAACTGTGTCAGAGATACTGTGAAGGTCGCAGTAAATAAAGTATTTGACATCAATAATTTTTAACAATCGACAACAATAATTTTTAAAAAATTATTTTGTTTTTTTGGTGCTCAGGCATTATTAGCATATGGGATACTGGGGATAGAACCCAGGTCAGCCAAATGCATGCCCTATCCACTGTACTGATCACTCTGGCCCCAACAAAGACTCTGTTTACCCTCATTAGAGTAGAAGAGGAAAGGGATCCTTGGAAGGAAAATAAGACTAAGGAGGCCGCTCCTGTGTTCAGTAGGAACTGGACTGACTGACCCATCCATGGAGACAAGTTTCATAACTCCAGTTGCAATGCAAAGGCGGAAAATAGTTCAAATAATTCCCCTTTTGGGTTTTACATGATCCCTTGTTCAATGATCCACTTGCCACATTCCTGGCCTCATGTCCAGAGTTCCTTGGGGCATCTGAAATGTTTTTTCCTTCCAGGAGCCTGAGATTCTCACAGTGGAAGCAGGTACTTTTGGTGTGGGAGACCTTTGGGCCTTCCCAAAAGGAACTGGTTGGATTTTAAGAGCTGCAAGGATCTAGTGGTACCTTTTGCTCTTTTTCTTCCTTTGCCTTTTGATTTTCTTTTAGATTGCTTATAAAAGATAAGAGCTCCCTGGATGGCATATAAAGATTACTTATTGTTGTTATAAATAATTTCATCCAAATCTCTATATTCCCTTTTAATCTTGGGCCAAACCTCAGTATGCAAGAAGATTGTGGATTAGGGATGGAAGCAAAGGAAATGGAGCTAGGCATGTCAGCTTCCTTGGCCTTATCTTTCTTTCTTTCTTTTTTTTTTTTTTGGTTTTTGGGCCACACCCGGCGTTGCTCAGGGGTTACTCCTGGCTGTCTGCTCAGAAATAGCTCCTGGCAGGCACGGGGGACCCTATGGGACACCGGGATTCGAACCAACCACCTTTGGTCCTGGATCGGCTGCTTGCAAGGCAAACGCCGCTGTGCTGCTGTGCTATCTCTCCGGGCCGGCCTTATCTTTCATTTAGGGCTTTCTCAATCCTTGGGACATAAAGTACTTCTCTAACCCACTGTGTGTGGTCCTTTTCCTGCTGGATTAGGTGTTTCCTTCCTAAGGTGACTTAAGTGACCATGTTTAGACTGTCAATACCAGAAAGCCTGTCCCCTATTGGAGGGTTTCATGGATGCCTGTCCTGGACAGCTCATCTCAGGGGACCCTATCTCCATGAAGAGGGCAGGCCCATAGATGGCAAAGATCCATCCAATTAAGGTATTCTGGATAAACATCTATCCTTTGAGGATAGACTGAAAGGGAATTCAAGCCGGATTCTTGGAGAGCTTTTTTTTTTTAAAAGAATGTTTTTGTTTTTGGACTACACTCAGATGCTCAAGGTTTACTCCTGGCTCTGCTCTCAGGAATCATTCCTGTTTTGGAGGGTTTTGGAGGACCATATAGGCTGCTAGGGATTGAACGTACTAGGTCAGCCTGTGAGAACCAAAGCCCACTGGGCCTACGACCAAACGACTAAGGGGGTCCCAAGCCCCCAAGAAAATCACTGTAAAGTATCTTTCCATTCTACAACTTGCCCATAGGCAGAAGGTGTCAGTCAGCCCAAAGATAAAACCGCAAAATGTACCCTCTAATGGGCATTCTCTGATATAGAGGAATTAGGTGGGTCTGAATGTTCCACCAGATAAGGACCCGTGGACACAAAGTTGAGTCGGCAATGAGTTGGGACATCAATTCTAAGAAATGATGTGATTTGTGTGCAAATGGAAATGGGCCAATCATGTAAGTAGTGAAGTGCTTGTATTGGCCAAAGGAGTGCTTGAGTTGTAGAAGCTTGTAAAGCCCTACATAAACTGCTTCAAGATTTGACTCGGGGTCCTTGCCAACACTTCCTTGGTTAGATGAGACTTGGAACGCAGCTAGTTGAATAAACTCCCTTTTGCAGCTTGCATTATTGGAGGTGGTCTTTGACTCAGCGCCGACTCGGGTGGTCAACTCAGACCCTTACAGGCCATGCACAGGTAAGTGCCTTACTTATTTTACTATAACTCTGGCCCCAGAGCGATCTTTTGAAAAGCATACAATAGACCTAGCATTTAGGCAGGGGTAAACATGAGTATTCCTGACCCCTGGTATAGGAATGCATTAAAAAAAAATGGCAGCAGTGGATAAGGCTGGAAGAATAAACCACTAGAGGCCAGGCCTGGAAAAGGGACCCTGCGAACTGCCGTTCATCCCAAATGTGATGGGGAGAGGGGACTGGGTGTGGAAATCCATTAGGGCTTGGAGTTTCACTCTGCCATACCCTAAAGAGCAGAGATGGAGGGGGAAGCGAGAGAATAGGGTGTCAGAATAAAAACAGGCTAAATGACAAAGAGACCCAGTGGAATTTCCACCATTTCCTGCTAGAGATTTATCATCAGATATTTTCAGGGATCATTAGAAATGCCCAAGAAACATCAGCTGTCCTTGGAATCTGCATTTTATCCTTGAAAATTAAGGAAACCCCATAAAGATGCAGAGGAACTTCTTAGTGGCTAGGATGGGTTAGGAAAGCAGGGGGTAGATTTTTAACTCAGGCCAGAGTAAGGAAGGCAGAACGGTTATTTGCCAGTGACTGAGCACCTTAGACAGGGCTGAGAAAAGGAGCTTTCAGTCTCACAAACAGTATCTTGGCCAAGATGGCCAGTTCTCCATTTCTTCCTTTTTCACTACCAGCAGACAAGTTGGTCACTAGAAGAAAAGATGGCCAGCATGCACAGATTTCACTGCATAGCTACCAACGCTGTGCTATGCATTTAAAGGCCAGAGGATGGGATTCTTAGAGGGAACAAGATGGAAAGCGTGTGGGGGAGAGTGATGACAGGTTGAATCCCAGGAATTTCTTATTTGATTAGTGGCCAGAGAGATAGCATGGAGGTAAGACGTTTGCCTTTCATGCAGAAGGTCAGTGGTTTGAATCCCGGCGTCCCATATAGTCCCCCAAGCCTGCCAGGAGCAATTTCTGAGCATGGAGCGAGCCTGAGCACTGCCAGGTGTGACCCAAAAACCAAAAAAAAAAAAAGATGTCATAGGAGACTCAGAATCTTGTTATCACTGAAGACTGATAGCAGAGGACTGGAGACAAGATGTACAAATTCAGTAGAAACTTTGTGCGGGATGTTGATGGGGACTATTAGCAGTTGCAGTTGTATTTGTTCCAACACTGGAATGGATGGGCCGGCAGCAAGGAGCATCGCACCAAGAAAGGATTCCCTGGACAAAGAGCATAGGGCCAGGGGTTGAGCAGCCATTTGGATCCAAGTGAGTCGGCCAGCCAGGCTCCCTAACCTCGAAGCTGCTTTTCTTGGCCAAAGTTAACAGAACAAAAGCAACTCACCTGAGGGGTAGTGTGTTAAGGTACTTATGATGATTAAACCTAAGCAGGTCCTTAATCAAGCCTGAGTGGGTCTTTACAAGGGTGTGAGGAAAGGAAAAGTAGGGAGTGAATTAAGAATCAGCTACAGGTGTCCACAACTTTGAGAAAAGGGAGACACAGGAAGGACAAGAGGAAGGGGGAAGGAGAGAGAAAGAGAAGGAGAGTTAGGAGAAAGAAAAGGAAGGGGGAAAGGGAAAAGAAGGGAATAAAAGGAAAGGGAAGGGGAGGGTAAGGAGAAACAAGGGGGAAGGAAGAGGAAGAGAAAGGGAGGGGAAGAGAAAGAAGGGACCAGGAGAAAAGGAAGCTCGGACATGGGATATTCTAAGCAGGACAACTGGGAAAGGTGAAAAGCCTCTTAATATTCCCTTAGCTAGGGTGATGGATAGGTGAGTACGAGGCACTAGTACTAGTAGTAGACACTAAAGATTATAAGGAGGACAGAAGAAATGGAAATAGCAGGATGTTTGTGTTCTTTTCTGCATATCCTGAGCCCATTCTCAGGTTTTTTTTTTTGGGTCATACCCGGTGACGCTCAGGGGTTACTCCTGGCTATGTGCACAGAAATCGCCCCTGGCTTGGGGGTCCATATGGAACGCTGGGGATCAAACCGAGGTCCATCCTAGGTTAGCACGTGCTAGGCCAATGCCCTACTGCTTGTGTCACCACTCCGGCCCAATTCTTAACAGTTTTTCTCGAGTCTTTTCTTTTTTTTTGGTTTTTGGGTCACACAAGGCAGTGCTCAGGGGCTACTCCTGATTATATGCTCAGAAATTACTCCTGGCAGGCTTGGGGGACCATCTGAACCTCTATCCTTCTGCATGCAAGGCCCTACCTCCATGCTATCTCTCCGGCCCTAGAGTCTTCTCTTTCTAACCTCATTACTTCCCTCTCCTATTCCCATACTGCTATTATTCCGTATATTATATTATTACACATAGTTGCAGTTTCTGTAAAAATTCTCAACTTCAGGACCAAAGAGATTACTTCCCTTACAGAAGTAAGGTACTTGGCTTGCAATATGGCAAATCCTGGTTCAGCCCTACCACTGCATTTGGTCTCCAAGCACCACCCAGGTTTCTCCTGAGCAAAAAAACCAGGAATAGCCCAAGCATAACTGAGTGTGGCCCAAACCTTGCCACCCCCCAAAATGAGTTAAAAAGAACTCTTCTCTTTATTCTCTAAAGCAGAATGTCCAGTTGAAAATATATGAAAAAGGAGTCCGATCTATGCCACTAATTCAAATTATCCTAAAACTGTTAATCCTTGAGTGTGATAAACCCTATTTCTTTCCTATATATCAAGAAAATAATTGGAAAGGAGAGCAAATATTTTACTGAATTGGGGCCAGAGTGATGGTGCAGTGGTAGGGTGTTTACCTTGCATGCAGCTCATCCAGGACAGACCTGGATTCGATCCCCGGCATCCATTAAGGTTATCCAAGCCAGGAGCGATTTCTGATTGCATAGCCAGGAGTAATCCCTGAGCATCACTGGGTGTGGCCCCCTTCCAAAAAAAGATCGCAAGAAAACATTTAACTGTTAAAATAAAAATAGCACTTTTTGGGCCCGGAGAGATAGCACAGCGGCGTTTGCCTTGCAAGCAGCCGATCCAGCACCTAAGGTGGTTGGTTCGAATCCCGGTGTCCCATAGGGTCCCCCCGTGCCTGCCAGGAGCTATTTCTGAGCAGATAGCCAGGAGTAAGCCCTGAGCACCGCCGGGTGTGGCCCCAAAACAAAAAAACAAAAAACAAAACAAAAATAGCACTTTTTGAAAATACTGCAAAATTTAATTATATTTTAAATAAATATATATACATGATATAATCTTCAACAGACTTCATTGTTGTGTAAAACACTGATATGAATATAAAGCATGTAAAAATTACAATTGTTGACTTCTGAAAGTATTACACACTTAAGGCATTAACAATTCATTATCTAAACAAATATTTTTGTATTTATCAAATCCTAACATATGACACGGGGCACAAATATTGACCAACTAGTTCTAATTCTATGTTGAACATAAAGTTTTCTGTTATTTGTTTTGCTTTGTTTTACCATTAAGACAGCTAAGAGAATCAAGTTTACAGAGCTTGGCTTTTCACAGGCATATGACTTGTGTGATGATGAGAGTTATGAGAGAAATCACAGTATTTTTGTAAAATGAAAAAAAAATCTCATTACCATTTGATAATACAAGTCAGAACAGTCTCTATTACAAATGTATATGAAGAGGTTTCGAGGAATAAATCGGATATCCCAGGGGAGGATCAGCTGCTTGTACCGTAAGGTTTCTTAAGAGAAGTGGATGAGCTTGGATGCTGTAACGTTCCTCATCATCGTTTGTAGCATAAAGCAACTCCCACGAAAGATTGGCCCACTGACCTCGGACAGCTTCAGCGCTTAACTCCCCAAGTTGGATCAATAGTTCTTGAAGGGTAAGTACTCTCCCAGTATAGATTCCCTTTTGAGTGATTGAGATAGAAAGAAAAAAAAAGATTAGGGCCTTTATGTACAGTTAGCAAACGGAAAGTAGCATATTAAAATGTACACTGAGTTGATGATCTGCAGAATTCTAATAACCCCTATTTGGAAGCTTTCTTTTTATTTTTAAATTTTTAGTGTACCATTGTGAATTCCAAATCTTTCACAGTTGTATTTCAGGCACATAGTGACAGCGAACTAGGGTCATTCCCACCACCAGTGCTGACCTCCCTCTGCCACTCTTCCGAGTGTGCATCCCAGACCTCCACCCTTAGGCCCCTGGCCTATCAGTGTTTTGTGCTTAATTTGTTTAGTTTGGGTCTCTTGATTCTGTTATCGTTGACTTTGGCTTGGGTATTAGTTTTGACTTTTTTTTTTTTTTTAACTCAATGCTCCTGAGACCACTTGGCCCCTGGATCCCATCTATTTGGAAGCTTTCTGAATAAGTATGAGAAGAAAATTTCTCTGACACTCTTTTAATTCAATGATCAGAGTAACAAAATATCAGACCTCTTTTACTTCTCTTTATTCCTTCACCCCATCTGAGATACAATTCATATTCCATAAAATTTACTCATGCACATGTATAATTCAAAAATTTTGTTCATGTACGTGCAACCACCATGAATTTATGAATTTTAAAAACATTAAAACTTGGGGCAGGAGTGGTGGCACAAGCGGTAAGGTTTCTGCCTTGCGTGTGCTAGCCTAGACGGACTGCAGTTCGATCTCCTGCATCCCATCCATATGGTCCCTTAAGCCAGGAGCGATTTCTGAGCACATAGCCAGGAGTAACCCCTGAATGTCACCAGATGTGGCCGAAAACCCCCCAAAAAACAAACCAAAACAAAACATTTAAACTCAACTTTAAAACATTTTCATGACCTCAGAAAGAAACCTCATACTATTTAGCTATTCTAAATAGGCTTCAACTCCAAATCCTAAGCAACTACTACTGTACTTTCTATTGTTAAGAGATTTACCTGGTCTGGAGATTTCATTGAAATGGAATCACGAGATCTTTCAAGAAGCTGTTTTCTTTAACTTACATATTTTCTGGGGCCGGGCGGTGGCGCTAGAGGTAAGGTGCCTGCCTTACCTGCGCTAGCCTAGGACGGACCGTGGTTCGATCCCCCGGTGTCCCATATGGTCCCCCAAGCCAGGAGCGACTTCTGAGCGCATAGCCAGGAGTAACCCCTGAGTGTCACCGGGTGTGGCCCAAAAACCAAAAAAAAAAAAAACAAAAACAAAAAAAAAAACTTAGCATATTTTCAAGGTTTATTCATATGGAAGCCTCACTTAATACTTCATCCTTTTTATCTCAATGGTATTTATTTTAAAGGTATGACTTTTATTCCCTGGTTAATGGAACATGTGTTGTTTTAATTTTTGGCAATTATGAGTGCTACAAACAGTGATAGACAAATTTATATGTAGATTTTTTCATTTCTCATGGGTATATACTTTGGATTGGAATTACTGGGTCACACTGCAACTATGTTTAAACATTTGGAAAGCTGCCAGACTATTTTCTAAAATGGTTGTACCACTGGTATTTCCTTCTTCAAGCATGAGATTCCAATTTCTCAACATCCTCACTAATGCTCACTTGACTTTCAAATTTTGGCAATCTTGGCTTATATTTTGATATTTGATCTGTTTTGAGTTCACAAGGGTCTGCAGTTGACAGAACAGCGTATTCCTCAAAGAACATGTTCCAGTACCTGTGATGTGATGTTTTTGAAATGGATCAATACTATATAATTAAGTTAAGGTTACTGAGGTAAGATCTTCCTGAAATTTTTGCTTGTTTGTTTTTAGGCTACACCCAGCTATGCTCAGGGGTTACTTCTGACTCTGCTTAGGAATTATTCCTGGCGGTGCTCAGGATACCATATGATGCAAGTACCTTGTCCACTGTACGCTCTCTGCCCTCCCAGATCTTCATGAATAAGAAGTCAGCTGGTATGTTGATAGAGATATAACGTGGAACCTGTACCTCAATTTGGAGGAATCGTATTTTTTTAAACTTTATTTATTGATTGATTGGTTAGTTTTCGGGCCATACCAGGTGGTGCTGAGGGATTACTCCTGGCTCTGCACTCAGAAATTGCCCCAGGCAGGTTGGGGGACCATATCGGATGCCGGGAATCAAACCAGGTCCTTCCTGAGTTGGCAGCATACAAGGCAAATGCCCTACCACTGTGCTATCTCTCCGGCCCCTAGAGGAATACTACTATCTTAATATTTGATTTATTTCCTTTTTTTTAGTATTTGATTTCTTTCTTTTTTTTTTTTTTTTTGTGGTTTTTGGGTCACACCCGGCAGTGCTCAGGGGTCACTCCTGGATGTCTGCTCAGAAATAGCTCCTGGCAGGCACGAGGGACCATATGGGATGCCAGGATTCGAACTGATGACCTTCTGCATGAAAGGCAAATGCCTTACCTCCATGCTATCTCTCCGCCCCCCCCCAATGATAATTTTTTTTTTTTTTGGTTTTTGGGCCACACCCGGCATTGCTCAGGGGTTACTCCTGGCTGTCTGCTCAGAAATAGCTCCTGGCAGGCACGGGGAACCATATGGGACACCGGGATTCGAGCCAATCACCTTAGGTCCTGGATCGGCTGCTTGCAAGGCAAACACCGCTGTGCTATCTCTCCAGGCTCAGTATTTGATTTCTTAACTAACATATAATCTTTCCTGGGAAATGTTCCTCAAGCATTTGAGAATACTGTGTACTGTTTTGTAGAAAAAAAATGTGTGACTTAAACCTAATGTTACTTTATTGATTTTGTGCCTAGAAAGTTATCTATAACTTTTTTCTTGATTTAAGTATATGATTATCATAACAATGTGAATGAATGAGGGAAAAAGAAAGTCTGTCTCAAGTACAGGTGTGGGTGGGGTGGGGAGTGGGTAGATCTGGGAAATTGGTGGTGGGAATCCTGCACTGGTGAAGGGGGGTGTTCTTTATATGACTAATCATACAAGTACAATTATATTTGTAATCACGGTGTTTAAATAAAGATAATTAAAAAAAATAAGTATATGATTATTATGTAAAATGTATTACTTTTTATTACTTATTTATTATTTATTTATTTTTTATTACTGGTTAATATCTGATTTTTACATTTATAGAATCTTATGTTGGGTATATGATTATTTTATCTGCCTGTAAATTGACACCTTTGTTACTCTTCATTTTAAATCTGTTTTCTTAGATGTTACTATAACTATCCTTTTACAATTTTCATTTGTACAGAATACTTTTAATATAGAATTTTAATTTTATTTGACTTAAAAAATATTTCCTAAGGGCTGCTTTAAGCCGTACCATGTCTTGTTTTAGTAAGTTATAACTGATACTAACTTAATTTTTGTGAAATAAAACAATCCTATAGTTCTATGATCTCCCCCCCCCCCCGTTTTGTGATATTGTTACTTATTATAGTAACACTGCTATAATTTTATGTAGCTGAGAGAAAAGTTGTATGTTTACTGACTGGTTCTGCTACATTAATTTATCCTTTCTTGTTCTCCTTTATTCCTGGGGTGAAGATAATGTACCTCTCTGAGACACTTACTTTGAAAGACATGTGTCTGGCAGAAGCTCAACTTCATGTTTCTTTAACCTCCACCTCATAAGTAGGCAAGGGGGATCAGGGCCCAGGAATTCTTAGTGGCACCACCCCCAAGATAATGCTCCCTCCAATAAAGATGGTCCCAAGAAAGTTCCCAATTCTATTATTATTTTTTTTATTTTGGGGCCACACTCAGCAGTGCTCAGGGAGTATTCCTAGCTCTGTGCTCAGGGATCATTTCTGGAAGGAAGTACGAGATCATATGGGGTGCTGGCAATCTAATCAGGTTTGAATGTGCAAGGAGAACACCTCTCCAGTGTACTATCTCTCCAACCCCTTGGAGTTCCCAGCTCTTGACTACAGCTACACTAAAGCTAGCTTTGGAAGAGATGGCTAAAAGAAAGACGAGAATGCAATCATCATGCCTCTCCCTGAAATACAGTCAAGGGAAGATGGAATCCTGTGTTTCTCTCTCACACTAAGTAAAGTTTCTATTTGCTGAATTGGGCAGGATGGGTTTTGGTTTAAATATTGTGTTCTCTCACTATTCTTACTGGGTTTTAATTTCCTTGAATAAACATATATTTATTTATTTTAAGGCCTTGGAACCATTCTGAAGATGTCAACTGTCTCTCTAGTTTGTTAAGTTTTCATTGAACTGTCTGTTAGTGGTTGGAGGCTCAGTTCTTATGGTGATTCCAGGCAGTGTCTGGGGTATCATGAAGTATTGAATGAACCCTGCTCCTGCAAGTAAACCATGTGCTTGTACTAGCCCTTTGCGCTACATCTCTAGCCCCCAATTGACTAGATTTATAAAACTTTCATCATTTTCTTTGGGGTGTACATTTGTGGAGTGACTTACACTAAAATGCCAGATGTAGAATGCTCACCAGCATGAAATACTGACTTTTAGGACATTGTAAATGCAATAAGAACAAAAACTAAAACTTAAAAAGTTATGACTGGTTAATGGGGCTGGAGCACTAGTACAATGGTTAGTATGGTGCTTGTCTTTGAAGCGGGCTCAATTCCCAGCATTCCATATAGACCCTTGAGCACTGACAGGAGTGATTTCTGAGTGCAGAGCCAGGAGTAACCCTTGAGCACTGCTGGGTGTGACCTTCTCTCAAAAAAAAAAAATATTGCTGGCTCAAAAAGAAAGTACAGGGTTAAGGCACTTGACTAACATACAGCTTAACCTGGCGTGACCTGGTCCCCACATTGTCCCAATAGCGTCACTGGGAGTGACCCCCAAAAGAGAACCAGGGATCAGTCCCAAAAATCATAAATATAAAAAACACTGAGAAGTTATTCCTTATTTGGAACCTTAATTTTAAAAAGTGATATATGCAATTGTTTATTCATCTTTCAAGAATAAGAATACTGGTCATTCAAGGACTGGAGGGTATGTTGGTCATAAGCCATAATTACAAATGCTTTATATAATTGCTAAATCTACGTCTAAACTGAAATATCTAGCACTTAGTTAAAACATTTTAAAGTTGATTAGTCTTCTTAGAGTTAACATATAAAAATGTTTTAAAACATACTTTAAACCTTACCATACTGAAATCATACCCCAGTGAAAACAAGAATGGTTTTTCTTGTAAAACTGCTTCTTTCCACTTTTCATCAGAAACTGAGCCAATGTACCAGTCACTTTCATATTCTTCAAGGTAGTCAACCAGCTCATTAAAGTTTTCTACTGGACCAAAACTTGCTTTGTCAATCATTAGTTTCAGAGTATATCTTTTAAAAATGGAGAAACGATAAATTTTAGATTTTGAAGTCAACTTCATAAATGAAATTAATTTGATCAGTACTTTATTTCTTTTGGTTTTAGGATTCACCCGTGGATGCCTGGGCTTACTCCTAGCTCTGCACTCAGGAATTACTCCTGGTAGTGTGCAGGGGATGGAACCCAGTTCAGCTGTGTGCAAGGTAAGTGCGTAGCTACCTGTTGTGCTATCTCCCCAGCCCCTTATTCAGTATTTTTAAGAGTATCTAAAAATCATATATAATATATATAGTTCAAATAAAAAGATTAGGGAGAACAGTTAAAATTAAGAAAAACAGGTTTATCACATAAAAAAAAGGTGGTACAATGAGGTTGGAGCGATGGCGCAAGTGGTAGGGCATTTGCATTACACACGCTAACCTAGGACGGACCGTAGTTCAATCCTCCGGCGTCTGATAAGGTCCCCCAAGCCAGGAGCGATTTCTGAGCGCATAATCAGGAGTAACCCATGAGTGACACTGGGTGTGGCCCTCCCCCAAAAGGTGGTACAAATTAAGTGTATTACTAACGTAATCTCAATACCTTGCAAACATTTTTGTTTAGGAAAGTGATTATTCTTTGAATTTAGAAATAAAGAAAATTTTTGTTATTAAAAAAAAAATCAACAAGTACTGGAGGGATAATACAAACATTAAGGTGTCTTCTCTGCCCACAACTGACCTAGTTCAGACTCTAATACTACATTGCCCCCCAAAAGATCCCAAAGTGAGTAATCCATGAGCACCCCTGGGTATGGCTCTATCAACCCCCACCCAAATCAACATTTTCCTGCCAATGTCACAACATAAAGAATCAAAACAAATTACCGAAAAGCCTTCAGTGCTAGCTGGAACAATTCTGGCTTTTGTTTGAGCCAATCCAAGGCGACAGACCAAGGCAAAACGCCATTGTAAGCTCTCAAAATATGAGAAGGAGTAATGATAATGTCTGTTCCAAATAAACTAAAATAACAAGTCATCACTGCATGAAGGTAGAAATCTCTTAAAACTCCGTCACTTGCAATTTCTTGCAGTATTTTTGGAGCATTTTCTTCTAAATTAAAACATTTTAACTGCTTTACAACAAATATGTACCAGTCTTCTGGAAATAGTGATCTCATTTCCCTCATTTTGGAATTAGGTAAACAATTGGACATCCACTCCTCAGGCAAGTTTAACAAATGCGAATGAGAACAACTGAATTCCACAATAGGGACATAGGTTTTATCTCCTTGCTTTCCTTTGTCAACCGCAGGGTATCCCAGCATAACTGTTTTATAAAAATTGTTTTCAGGAGCTGTTTCTAAAGAATCATCATCCATTTGTGCTGCTACTGATCCTGGAATAGGTACATTTGTAACTGGAAAACCTTTTAACTGGTATAACTGGTATTGTTCGTTTCCTTTCTTGCTAATTGGCTCATCATTAAAAATATCATCAGACCAGTCTTCCAAATTTTCTGAATTTAAGCTGTCAGCATCTTCTGGGATTGGGAGTTGGGATACCGCAGTCAAGTTTACTGGAGATACTTTCCCTTTAGATTCTGTTTGGGGCAGAGTTTCCTGCATCTTGGGTCTTCTGGCGCAGTACTGAACAAGTATCCACACAAGTACTTTCACAAGGTCACGCTTAAATTCTCTTAAGTTGTCCTGAGAATCAATGATGCCAGAGAGGACATTCCTGGCATCAGAATAGGTCTTCACAGGCAAAAGAGTGCAGGGGGTCAAGACATTTCCAAAGTGCTCATTGATGGAACATACTCCTTTGTCTTCTTCTTGCTCAAAGGCATCTTCAAAAACTTCATCCACTCTTTGTGCTTCCACAGTATGACAAGATGTCTCTTGCAATTCTAACCCCTAAAGAAAAAATTAAAATACTTGACTTTATGATATTATCCCACAGAGAAGAACAAATGATATTTGTAAATGCACATGGATTGTAATAATAAAAATAGGAAAAAAAGTAAAACAAAATTTTGGGGATCTTTCAATAAGTATTCATGATGACTGAAGGCCATTCCCAGGTGGCCACTCTCAGGTCTACGATTTACTCCAGTGCCGTGGAGTACCTGGGAAACCTGCCCAAGTGTGGGGACCTCCATGACCGTGCCAAGTGATTCCTCTAGGGCCACATCTGTGGTGCCAGGGAGCAGATCAAGACCAGGTACATATACAGAAGCACCATCATTAGCTCTTCAGTCCATGCCCTCCTCTCTCTGACCCTGCCAATTTTTTTTTTTTTTTTTTTTTGTGGTTTTTGGGTCACACCCGGCAGTGCTCAGGGGTTATTCCTGGCTCCAGGCTCAGAAATTGCTCCTGGCAGGCACAGGGGACCATATGGGACGCTGGGATTCAAACCGATGACCTCCTGCATGAAAGGCAAACACCTTACCTCCATGCTATCTCTCCGGCCCTGACCCTGCCAATTTTTAACCAAAAAAAAAATTAACTCAGATCTAATGGCAGTCAATACATGGTTTTTTTTTTTTGTTTTTTTTTTTTTAATGTTGGATAAGGAAATTAAAAAAAAAGGCAAACATAAAGAACGAGGCTACTGGAGATGGAAGATAGCTGTCCCATTTGCTTGCATTCACTAGGCCCTCTGTTCATTCTGGGAATACATGTCACGCCTCCTCTCCTCCTGCACTCCTGGTGTGGTCTTGATCTACATCCTGTCCAGCCCCACCAGTAACTTATCTTAGCCCTGAGCACTGAATCCTCACCAGCAAGTGGATTGTCATCAGGAATGACACCTGGTACCCTTAGAAACTGCTTTGGAGACCTCCAACCCCCCCACCAATGAAAGATAAACTATAAACATAATGCTACTTTCCAATATGATAGAGAAATCTGAATACTTTGTGCCATAATTTAATCAAATATGAACACATTTTTGGGAAGATTGTAGTGAGGGTTACCTAAAAAAGGCCTTTTAAATTATAAAATATAGTTGAGGAAAAAACTAGTCATACAATATCTATGGTAGTTTTGCATCTTTACCGTCTTACTTTTTATGACAGCATTACTCTACTGCAAGGATGTCATGGTTTACTTTATTACACACTTGTTTATTCTTTTTCCAGTATTAGTTAAAATAATAACTACGGAGGTTTATTATTTGAGTACTGTCTCCCCCAACCACAATCTTGGAACTCTCCTTTAGTTGCTTCCCTACCAGTACTCAAACTAGGAACCTGGCACACTGTACATATGTATGAAATATATGTTGGAATAATGAATATTATCAATGTCCTTTATGGATTTTAAACATTTTACTTACTTCCTTGGAAGGAATCACTTGAAAATCATGTAACAGGTCAACTATTTTTTTTTTATCTGTTTTCATAAAATCATCAGTGCCTTTAATAATTTATCAGGTTGTACCAAGATTCAGGAATGTAACCCTGGCATCTATTCTAAAATCAAGGCTTAACAGTCACAACTTTGACTATCCTTTCTCAAGATTTCCTTTCCCTCTTTCAAAAATAAAATTTCTAGCACAGAGAATTGTGAAGAGTAGTGAAAATGCTTTGTAAATTTTCAAGCACCATATAAAAAAAAACTTGTATAGCTAATTAGCTAATGTTTACCTCTCCAAAATGAGAAAGTGAAAAAAGCCTATCACCAAAATATATCTATAAATATTACATAAAACACAAGACCAATAAAACTATATTGCTAAGAAATAGAGCTATTCTAAGTAATGAGAACATCCAATACTTTGTCCGACTTTTTGCCTTTTTCTATCTGTCCAAGTTTATGAACAGCAGTTCTTGAACCACAAACAAGTAGGTCGGTATCACAGGAAAATGTTAAAAGTCTGCTGTGCCCTTCCTCAGAGTTTCTGACTGAGTGGGGTCCAAGAATTTTCATGCCTATCAAGTCTCCAGGAGATGCTAACATTATTAATCTGAGAACCAATGGGTTAAAGGGATCTTTTAGTCACCAGGTTTTGTTTTTGTTTTTGGGCCACACTCAATGGCGCTCAGGAGTTACTCCTGGCTCTGGCCTCTGGTTACTCCTGGCAGGCTTGGGGAACTATATGGAATGTCGGGGATTGAACCTTGGTTGGCTGCATACAAGACAAGGGCCCTACCCGCTGTGCTATCACTCTGGCCCCAGTCACCAGTAGTTTTTATCCAATCTGTACGAAGACAAAAAAATCATTCATTCACCAAATATTTATTAAATGACAGGTACTAGGTTCAGGGGCTTAGGATATATCTACCAAATAAAAAGAAATCCCTGTCATTGTAACATTTACTAGGGATTTGAGAAATACAGGCAATCAACTGTAGAACTGTAAATTCATCAATTCATTGAGAATGATACTTGTTATGAAAATAAAGAAAAACCAGGCCAAAGAGATCTGTGAGCACTGATATGGGTGGAAGTACAAATTAAGCATTTAAGATTTGCAGGTGGTGAGAAAGTCAGCTGCGTGGAAGAGGTCCCAAGCCATTATAAAAATCATTAGAATAACCACATTATAACTGTGTGGGAACAGCCAGTGGACTGGAGTAATGTGAGTGGGTAGTCAAGAATGCCAAAGGTATTAGTTCCTTTGGCTTTTAATCCAAATGAAAGAAAGGGAGAGTTCCACTTGAATAGGGCAGTGATAATGAAGACCTGTGCTTGAGAAGACAAGAGTGGGGCCTAGAGAGAAGAAGGGAGATCAATTAGGAGGTCCGAAATTATGCAGGAAAGGACTGAGATGGCAGGCAAGCAGGGTGGTGATAAGCGGGGGATACATTAATGGCTAAAAGGGGGAACAAGCGGGATTTCATAGCTGATGTTGTGGGACTGAGAAACCAAGAATTATCACTTAGGACTCTGAGGCATGTTGATGTGCAGAGTCGGGAAAAGAGAAGCAATGAAGGAGAGTGTCAAGAATAAACCAGGGAGATCAGTGAAAAGAGACAGCTAATGGTGATAAAGCCTGCAGACAGAGAAAGTACAACTTGTTCTGGGAGTTAGTTGATCACTGCATTTAGCAATTTAACAGCCAATGGAGACAAGGCCAGTTTTGGTGGAGTAATTAAGTGTGAAAATCTAGAGTAAATTAAATATGGGTGAAATATAATTGGGCATATGAAGTGTAAGCAACTCCAATAAAGCATTTTACTGTAAAAGAGAGAGAAGGACTGAAGATGGAGGAAATAGGACAAAAGGCTTTTTGTTATTTGGGGCACAACTGGAGGCAATCGGGTTATTCCTGGCAGGCTCAGTGTGACCAATATGGGATACTGGAGATCAAACCCAGGTCTGTTCTGGGTTAATCGTGTGCAAAGCAAACACCCTACTACTGTGCTACTGCTCTGTCCCACCACCCCTTTTAAGTTGAGGATATCTATATGATATAGGAGCTAAAAATATTTTTTTGGGTGGCAATACTTATGGAACTCAGGACTACTGGCAGTGTTTGAGGGACTACATGCAGTGCAGACAACCCATCTGGGGCTGGCTCCTTGCAAGGCAATAAATAATAAATGCCTTAACCCTTGAGCTAGCTCTCTGGCTCCTTAAAAATATTATTGAGTCATACTTTTTAAGGTTTTCAGTTAGATACAGGTAAAAAGAACAGGAAAAAATAAAGTCTGCCTGTTAATATGTGCATATTGAAATATATCTAAATGTTAAGGTGTTTTCACAGGTAACTAAAAATGTTATTTCAAATTAAGCTACTAAGTGTTTTATGTGCACACACAGGTAAAAGTTTACATATAGACCATATAAAAATATCAGAGAGGTTTGAAATGAACATTGACCTTAATGTTAACACAGCAGTAAGAATAGCCACGCTCTAGAATCATTATCCATAGTAAACGATCCTGGAAACGGCCCAAGTAATGAGACCCAGGTAAGAGGAGACCTAAAACAAATCAGAAAGAAAAGGCAAATTATTTTTTAGAACTGGTTTTTTTTTTTTTTTTGTGGTTTTTGGGCCACACCCGGCAGTGCTCAGGGGTTATTCCTGGCTCCAGGCTCAGAAATTGCTCCTGGCAGGCACAGGGGACCATATGGGGCGCCGGGATTCGAACCGATGACCTCCTGCATGAAAGGTAAACGCCTTACCTCCATGCTATCTCTCCGGCCCCTAGAACTGGTTTTATTTCGTTATGTAAATCTCCAAAACTGAGAATACAACTTGAAACTGATTTAAACTCCCACAACTATTCGATGCACATCAGGGGACATTAATTTAAGCTTTTATTTAAAATTTTTTCCATTCTCCTATTAATATTTCAGATATGTAGTGGAGTAATGTTTAAGTCACATCCAGTGGGAGGGCTCTGGACCAAAGGTTTATTTTTAATCTTTTGCCATTATAAATCATGTCATAGAAATGATCTTTGTGAAAGTTGTCTTCTGCAACATGTTATGCAGAAGAGTTAATATAGGAAGACATGTGACTTCCTTGAAAGGCCTACTTACAAGTTGGTCTTCTTTTGCTCCATTTGCTCCAACTTAGTACCACTTGAGTCTCCGCTGAACACTCTTTCTTCAGGGAGTCTGGTACTCTAGTATGTGCGAGGCAGAGGCTGCCTTCATGACCAGCTTACATCAAAAGCCTTAGACGAAGTCTTAAGCTTTCCCGAGAGCCAACCTTACATGTTGTCACAATGTGTTGCTGGGCACCTGTACCAGAAGTGTGTATTTGGAAACTGTACCTGTGCCCACGTAGCTTGGTCCTGCACTGATTCTGCTCAGCATCCCTTTCCATATATACATACATGTATGTGCTGTGAGTCCCGTGATTCCTCCTAATGAATCCTCAGCCCTAAGAATGGTGTTGCAGCCTCTAAAAAACAGGCATGTTTCTCTCCAGAGGTGAATCACTAATTTTTATGCCAGGAGATTTGTCTATCTTGATTAGAGATTATTAGTTTATCCTCCAGGTGCTTGTAAGAGTACACCCACTTCCAGCAGAATGTAAGTGTCTGTTCCCATAGTCAAGATCATACTGTTATGTCAGAAATTTTATTATTTACACGTAAGATATGTGAAATATTACCCTCTGTTCTACCACTACCCTACAAGGAAATTTTTTTAGGGGTGGGGCTTCCCAAATAATGCTTAGTGGGCCCGAGGATCTCCACTAATTTAGCCTGGGAGTATTTGGGGTGAAAAATACTTTTTAATATACTTCTGGCTGGAGTAGAATTCGCTACCTAATAAAGTGAATTATTCTACAGAAGTATATGAATAAAGTGATAGTAATTTCTATCTTATCATGAAGGATTTTTATCATTTTAGAAGTGATTTTGACTTAGCAGGTATTTTTTAAAAGTAGCATACATTACATAATATATTAGTTGAAACTAGATAAAATACTGAGAGTGTAGAATATTTCCTACAAGAGATATGGTTATTCATAACAAATGTGCACTACAGCGATAAAAAAAATCTCCTAAATTATCTCATAAAAGATAACTAGCAACTCACACATAATAGATAGCCCAAGTATTTGATCAAAATTGCTAGCTTAAATTGCTACTTGAGGGGCCAGGGACCAAGCTCAGGAGTGAAGCATGTGCTTTGCATGTATGAAATCCTGGGTCTGTTCACTGGTACCACACATATAAAATGCATAGCTAATCTGCTTGTAATCACTTTGTCAGGAAGTCACTAGACATTTGTAGAACAAGTTTGCTCTGAAAACTGCAAAAGCAATCTATTTATCAGCTTATAACTTCTAAAATCAATGTATGAATTACAATATAGCTAATTCTGTATTCAATGACGTTATAAAATTAGTTTACTTTGAATAAAAAAGTATTCTTTCTCATATTTGCATAGTTCTTCATTTGGGGAGGCTACTGTTGACTATCACATCTCATGGCCGCTCCCATTATACTATTTAAGTCATTTAATAATATATGCAAATTCTCCTAAACTCTTTATCTGATATCATCTACAAATTAGCTGTTATTAAGAATGTTACTGCAGGCCAGAGCAATAGCACAGCGGTACGGCATTTGCATGGCATGCGGCTGACCCACAACAAACCTCCGTTTGATCCCCGGTGTCCCGTATCGTCCCCCAAGCCAGGAGTGCTTTCTGAGCAGGAGTAACCCCTGAGTGTCACTGGGTGGCCCAAAACACAAAATAAACAAACAAAAAAGGAATGTCACTGCACCTGTTAGATTCAAATTCATAGATTCATAAAAATTTAGGGAAATATTTTATGCTTATATTTTATATATAGTAGAATCATATCTGTTTTTAACATCTCTATTAAATCTATGTTTTGTAATAGTAGAATTATATCCCAATTTTATTTAAACAAGTGGTGCTTCTTTTTGTTTGGTTGGGGGCCATTATCAGTGCTGCCAGGATCCATTCTAGGCTCAGTGCTTAGGGGCCATTCCTGGCACTACTCTGGGAACATGGGGCACCAGAGATCAGACCCCACGGCTCCTGTCTGCACTAGAAGGAAACGTGCTTGTAGAAAGTAATATCATCAGGCCAGGGATGGAGCTCAGTGGTATGACCAATGCCATGTATTCCTAATAGTAGGGCCCTGTGTTTGATCCTCAGCACTGTAAAAATCATAGAAAAAAAATGTCAGGTTGTGTAGAAGGAGTCTTGCAAGTGAGGGTGTAGTTTCTATCCCCAGCACTGGCCCGCATATGAGTCCAACCCCTGTAGCACAATCAGTCTCTGATTTACTGCAACCAGATGCATGAAGCACTCTGGAAATAAGGGAGACAACACCTGGCAAGCACTTCAATCAAAAGTGTCACCAACAAGCATGCGAAGTCCCATGAGAACAACTAACACTGAGTACTGTAACTAGTGTGTGGCCCCACAACTTAGCATGTTAACTCAGGTGGGCATTACAACCAAGGGTACAGAGACATCTGGCCATCACAACAAGACCAAGAGTAAGGGAGAAAAACTGTCAAATCATCTTAATAACATCTTCCCTTAGCATTTTTATCACTATCTCCCTCACAAGAAGGCAGGAAAACATATATTTCGCATACACTCCTTCTGTTTAAAATCAAAGCACTTGAATCAGTTTAATAGCAGATCATGAGGTTTTTCTGGTGGTGTTATGTTTTGGGTTTAGGCTTGTTTGTTTGGGGGGGCCACACCTGGTGGTGCTCAGGAGACACTCCTGGATTTCTGCTCAGGATCACTTCTGGCAATGCTCAAGGGACCAGAGGGAGTGCCAGGGATCAAAGCCAGGTTGGCCTATGCAGGGTAGACTTCTTGCCTGCAGTACCATCTCTCTGGCCTCTTCTCTGCATTGTGTGTCTTAAATATAAAAATACCAGTGAGGTTTTTCTTGAGCAAAACCCACTGACTTACCCAAACTTCCAGTTTCCATTGCAGACTGCAGCGCAGTCATCAAGCTCGGGACCATCTGGCGATAGTACACCGTATCTGCACACATGCAGGCCGAGGCACCCACGACTCCCGGCCAGCTCTGAACAGGCCGGGGAAAGCCCACCAGAAACAAAGGAAGGGTGAAGAGGGGGAGCAGGGGCGAAGAGAGTAATGTAGAAAAAGCTATCAAGACCAACACAAACGGCGAGAAGACAAGGTTGAGGATGCATAAACTAGTGGTTGATTTTCGACGTTTCTTTTCTGTCAGAGAGGCCACAAGGACAGTCACAGCAAACTGCACTTTAGAGACAAACTGAATCAGACGATCACAAATGATGCCAACCTGCAGAGATATAAGCATTATTTTAGTCTTAAAAACTTTTTTAAATTTTCAAGTCATGTACGGGAAGCTAAACTAACCAAAGT
Source organism: Suncus etruscus (assembly GCF_024139225.1). NCBI lineage: Eukaryota > Metazoa > Chordata > Mammalia > Eulipotyphla > Soricidae > Suncus > Suncus etruscus. The sequence continues at coordinate 4,685,993 of NC_064850.1, read as the reverse complement.
TATTTCTATAAAAATTTTTAAAAGAGGAAATACTGATAGAGGTGAGAGATGATGAACTCTGAAAAACACAGTTGTATAATGGTACAATTATATAACTGTTTCTCACAGACTTTATATAAAACATATTTTCATACGTTGTGTAACTCCAATTGTGTAATAGTCAGAATAAGAAAATCGATAGAGATGCTAAGCTGGTAAATGGTGGCTGCAGCTGGAATGAGAACCAGGAGGGATGGAGAATGAAATGGGAATAATTATGTGTATGATGCTGAAAATATTCTAAAATTAGACTATGTTGTGGCTGCATCACTCTGAATACATATCACTCAAGTGTAATAGTTTCAGTGGATAAATATTATATGAAATTTATCTCAATGAAGCAGTTAAAAAATATATTTTGTAGGGCCAGGAATAGTACAGAGGTTAAGGCATTTGTCTTGCATGCAGTAGACCCTTAGGTGCAATCCTTGAGCATAGGCCAGGGCACTGTTGGGTGTGGCCCCAAAACACTACAACATTACCACCACAAGAACCCCAAAATATATATGTTTATTTATTTATTTTTTTTACCAGTAAGAGTTTGATTCCTGTATCCAAGTTTCTGTTCCACCATATGTCAGCACTAGAAATCAAGTGCACTGCTGATACAATTACTATTTCCAACAAAGCGTGTTCGGTCTTCTGCCATACCTGCAGTACACAAATTATTCATTTTTATTAGAAACAATGTGTTAATATAAACTGCTAAATCATTATTAAGCCTAGAAATAGAAAAAAGCTATTGTATTTTAAGATTACCATTCTAAAAGCTCTTGTAAATCCAATGGAGACAGACACGGAGTGGAGCTTGTGTAAGGAACTGTCCAACGAAAGAAATGCCATCACAGCAAAAGGTGAAACTAAGACAACAGAAAAGGACATTTAAAAAGGTAAAACATCCCTTTCTATAATTTAATTTAGCCAGTATTATTTTTATTAGTACATTTAATCAATATACATGTAATATTAACAAATGTAGAAATTCCATAATTGGTTTTTGGTATAGTTTCTAGTATAATAGGGTAGAAGAGATTATCTTCCTACCTAGTTTTAGCAGAATCCGTCTGACAACAGCTATCTTCATAAGCCCTCTTCGTTTCTCTAAGAATAAAGTCACGGTTTCCACATCATTTGGAAAGAAAGGGTTTCGAAAAATTCTAAAAATATAGACACTTTGAATTTCTCTAAGTAACCACAGGGTTATGAGTAATGGCATCAAAATGTAGCTAACGATGGCCTGAGCACTGTTTCCTGTAGCAGCAAAGTAATGTAGCAAACCATTTTCTAGGAGAGCTAACACGAAGATAATGATGTTGAAAAGGCACTCCTTCCACGTGAACTGTGTTTCTGGGTCACAGGGTAAAGCCTTAGCTGTGGCTCCAACTCTGTGTCTGGTCACCTTCTGTCTGAGAACAAAAATCATCTCACTTAGGTTGAGGCTCAGTAAGAACCCAAGGCCAGTCAAGAACAGAACCACGCCGACAGTGCTGGGAATGAAATAGGAGATGACAGCTACTCCAGCAGAAGCGATGAGCATGAGTAACAATCTGTAAGGAAGAAAAGCAAAGAGATTTTCTTGAGATGAGAAACAGAAAGTTCTATAAGAATCGACACGTACCTTTACGATTTACAATAATTACCGTAGGTGGGTTGACACTGATGAGCCTCCAAGAACAAACTCTAACACCTGTTCCATGGCCCAGAACAAAAGCGCATCTGGTGGGGGCAGGATCCCGAGTGCCCACAGAAAGGGTAAAAATATAAACACGATGTGTAAAATCTGATTTGCTTGCTCTAGAGTGGTTATGCTTACCATAAACCTATAAAAGAGAAGGAAAATGTTTGCATGATACAATATAACACATACAAGAAGATCGTTTTGCAGGAAAAAGAATACACACACCCACCATATCCATCCCAATACAGGACACTTACAGAAAAGTTACTAGCTTCAACATGTGAAAAAATATCATCACTGGTTCATTTAAACTGTATGTCTTCCTCTATATAAGCGACTATCCTCCCTTAATTGTACAGCATTGTACTTTTTGTTTAGTATTTAAATAAGAGAATCAAATGTAGGAAGATCGAAGAATTTTTCTTAGAGAAAATTAGAATTTATAGATTTGTAACACTGAACAAACTCACATTTAAGGCAAAATTTTCCCTATGGTAGAAACTATGATAGGAGACAAACTTCTTTTGTGGGGAGGCATATCTGGCAGTGCCTACAGATAGCTTAGTAGGATACCTCATGAGCTGACTCATGCTTGGGGTTGTCCCCAACATCTGTTGGGAGCACTTTGGGTTGCCAGGGATTGGCATGCTATCCAATCTGTGAGTTACCTCTTAGATCCCTGATAGTTGAAAGTCTATCCATCATTCTTCATCTAAGTGTAAAACACATAAATGTGAAATTACAAGTAACTCTGCAAAACCCAAGGCTGCCCACTGTTCACGTTACCTCACTTAGTAAAGAAAGAAAACTTTTTTCTCCTACACTCTCCTGTAATACCTTGCTCTAGATTCCAGAATTTAATTTCAGAAACCAGAATGCTAGGCTACAAATGTGTTTCTATTGGCTAGCCTGGGAATTTAACAAGTAATACTGTCTCATTTTGTTTAGACAGTGTATGGATTTGAAAACACAAACTATACAATCTCATCAAGTTAGAGAAAACAGCTGGTTCTTATCAGTTAAATATAACATTGATGTGTCATTTCAAAGTATTTAACACAAAACTTTAAAGCACGTTAGAATAAAGTGTATTCGTATGTTGCTACAGTTTTGTTATGAGACTAATCAAATATCTTGTCTGGAAACGAAAAAAGTATTTCATTAACCTTCAAAAGAGAAAAACAAGTCTCAAACCTCAAAGCACAACTGTTAATACCTGAGCTACTAGGAATCAGAGTTAAGGAAAAGGCAATTTCTGTAATAATTATTCACTTCGGAGTATGTTAACTCAGAAGCAAATGGATAGACATTACAGAAAATTTGAGTTTCCGTTACCCCAACCTGAAAACAGAAAATGCACTGTCTCATAAGTATGTCCTTCAGGTTTCTATAAGCAGAGAATTAACCCAATTGCAATGGTATGAGGTTAAATCAGAGGGCAAATACTCTCTTGGTAGCATAGCTTTCAAGTTAAATTAATTCCATGTCGGTCAAATGCTAGACTCTAATGAAAAAGGACAACCAGACTGCACATACAAGGCCAGAGGAATCTTAAGGAACACAAACAGATTTGTGCAGTTTTTAAAAAACACTTCTTGGGGCTGGAGAGACAGCACAGAGGTAAGGCGTTTGCCTTGCATGCATACAGAAGGTCGGTGGTTCAAATCCCGGCATTCCATGTGGCCTGCCAGGAGCGATTTCTGAGCCAGGAGTAACCCTTGAGTGCTGCTGGGTGTGATCCAAAAACCAAACCAAACCAAACCAAACCAAACAGAAACAAAACCAAAAACACCATACACAAAAAACACTTCTTAGCCAAAGCAATAGTATAGTGGGTAGGACTCTTGCTGTATACATGGCAGACCTAGATTTCTTTCCTAGCATGCTATATAGTGCCCCAGTTTACAGGAATTATCCTTGAATGCAGAGCATTGAGGAGGAAACATTGAGCATAGCTAAATGATGCTCCCAACAAAACAAACAAATAAAAAAACACTTCTTTTGCTAAGATACTTAACGATAGATGATTTCATTTGTACAAAATAAATGTAAAATTGTAGTATGGTATAGTGACTTACATAAATCCTGGAGTCTTCCTTTTAGGCAGTATACTTATTTGCTATGGAATATTGGTTCCATAACTACACAATGGAAGCTTTATCACAACATTAATGGGAAGATTAAATGTGCAGATACATTTAAAGTTCTTAGCAAAGTATCTGGCAAAAATTTTTTTAAAGGGTTAGAGTGATAGTACAGCAGGTGGTTAACCGGGGTTCAATCCCCAGCAACCAATCCGGTTGCCTGAGCACCATCAGGAGTGATTCCTGAGTGTAGAGCCAAGGTTAACCCTTGAGCATTGCCGGACATGGCAGAAATAAAAACTTCAAGGGGTGAGAGAGATAGTATAGCAGTATGGTGTTTGCTTTGCATTTGGCCTACTCAGGTTCAATCCCCAGGATTTGTTTCTGGAGCCCTCCAGGAGTGATTCCTCAGTACGGAGCCAGAAGTACCTAACTCTTGAGCATCGATGGGAGTGGCTGAAAACCATAAAACCAACACAAAACCCCACAACACACACTTACATGTTAAAAATAAACATTTTACTTAAACTTATCCTCCAAGTCTTTTTGTTCTTAAACAAAATGCTGATGCAGAAAATACACATTTAATATATATTAAATATAAAGTACATGTCATTGAAATAACCAAGCACTTATCGCTCTTGTCTTTAATTAAGCCCTAATCGATGATTATTGTCATCAGTTCTATTACAGGGGAAATTTTTGATTACTAATATTTCTCACATCTAACCAGTTTTCTAGGGCAAAGATAATATAAACCTTCTAGAAAAATTATTATTCTAAAAGCTAAAAATAGTTCATAAGAATCTATGAATGCCCTCCCATTGGATGTTCTTTCTATGCTATAAATATATACAACTCACTGAAGTGCTGAGAGCACGTGAGCTATACAATAAAGGTAAAACACTGTCCATGATTCAAATGTAGAGTAAAAGGACAAGGGATATGGTTCACAGGCAGAAAGCATGCCTGGCATGGATGAGGCTACAGATTAAGCCTCAGGAAAAAAAAAAAATCAAGGCTTAGAAAATAATTTAAAACTGGGGCTGAAGAGATAGCACATAGTAGGATGCTTGCCTTGTATGTGGCTGACCCAGGTTCCCATCCATCCCTGGCATTCTATCTGGTCCCTGATCTCACCAGGAGTGACACTGAGAGTAGAACCAGGAGTAAGCTTGACTTGGTTCACACCACCGTAATCAAATACCTTACAGTAAGTGGCTTCAACAGCAGAAGTGTTTGTCTCACCATTCTGACAGCAGGATGTCTGAGATGAGAGCTTTCTCTCAGTTTCTGGTAAGAGCACTGTTTCTGGCTTCCGGACAGCCACTGTCTCACCTGGCAGAAATGGAGGGGAAGGGAGGGACCAAGCTCCTCTTGGTCTCTCAGATGAAGGGCACTGATCCTTTCACGGCTCCACCATCATTATCCTAATAATCTCCCCAAGATCCCACTGCCGAACACAACTCCATGGGAGTGTAGGACTTTAACAGAACATTTGGGGAGAGGAAGGGGATGGACAAGACACATACTTTGAGTCCTTAGACGGCTGTATATTTTACTTGGAAACTAACCTGAGAAAGAGAAAGGCGTGATCTATACAAAGAAAGAAAATTCATTTTATGAGAAGGCACACAAAAGGGATTATCAACTTTTTGTTTTGTTTTTGGGTCACAGTCAGTGACGTTCAAGGGTTACTCCTGCCTATGCGCTCAGAAATCGCTCCTGGCTTGGGGGAATCATATGGGATGCCGGAGAAATCAAACCGCAATCCATCCTAAGCTAGCGCGGACAAGGCAGATGCCTTACCCCTTGCACTACTGCTCTGGCCCCAGAATTATCAACTTTCATAAACAATGGCATTTTTTTCCTTCTGTAGTAGACTGATCAAAAAAATTACACTCATATTCCTTCTATATTCTCTATAATAAAACAAAAAATGTTACTCTTAAATTATATCTGTGTAAAATGTTGATGTAACTTTTGTTCTTCATATTTCCCCTCTGGGGTAATTTATATCTTCTAATGGATTTCAATCAGGCCTTCTTACAGACCCACAGCTTTTCTTAAAGTGAAACAGAATTGAAGTTTTGCCTAGTTATGTATAGGGCCTTCAAAATCTACTGCTTTAGTATGAATTCCTAACTTGGTTCAGTTTTGAGAGAGTAATAATCAAAACTACCTATTAGGGGCCAGAGTGACAGGATAGCGGCAGGTAGGGTATTTGCCTTGCCTTGCACACAGCTGACCTAAATTTAATCCCCGGGACCCAAGAGTCCCCCATCCCTCTACTAGGAGTAATCCCTCAGTGTTGCAGGGTATGTCCCCCAAACAAACATAAAATCCAACTTATTACCTAAGGTTTGGCTTCATGATTTTTCACTTACTTTATTTTTATTTTATTTTTTTGTGTGTGGGGGGGCAAACCTGGTGGGATACTCCCAGCTTAGGCACTCTAGACGCTGCACCCAGTAGTACTCAGGGAGAACACTTGGTGCCAGGAGCCATGCATGGGTACATTAACCATTTGCGCTAACTTGCTAGTTCCTTGAATTTTAACTATAGATTATGATAAAAATATTGCCACTATCACACATGCTTAAAAACAAAGCAATCTCTACAACATTTATTATAATACAGTGATCATCATTAGACAGCGACTTATTCCACGGCTTCTTACCTGTGTGCAAGATCTACAGAAACAAATAAGAAGATATAAAGAGGCCTCATCAGCGGCGTTATTTCGAAAGTGTCCTGTGCCTGGAAAGTCGCCGTCTCGGTGGCAGTGTTTACAATTAACGAATATTCGCCTATACATAAAGTCATCCATCCAAAGACAAAGAGCAGCACGGTTCCTCCCAAACTGCCATACAGCAGGGTTATTCTGTTGGGGAGCAGGTACCATGTTCCAAGACCACATACTAACCCGGCTAGAACGGAATGAAACACTATGTTGGCTATATATTTCTTGCCAGGAATGAGGAAGTTGATAGTCTCAGTGCCAGCACAGCTCGTGAATTCATGCTCATCTTCCTCTGCTAAGATATCTGTGCTTGGCATCCTTTCGACTGTCACTGATTTTTTCCTGGCGTAGACACTGCTCAACTGGATGGCAAATGCAGTGAGGAGCATCAGTCCCCCTGAAAGCAGGGCTGTATAATAATCCTCCAGGAGGCCCAATTGGTACAGAAGCGTTCCCAGGCCACCCCAAAGCCATGGGATCAAAAAAAGAATAATTTGATTGACGTAGATGTAAGGAGGGGCACAGTAGCCTAATTTGAACCGGAGGCCTCCGAGAACAGTCTGGGGAAAGCGCTTCAGAAAGAAGTCCTGTTTGTAGTCATTCAGCAGAGGCACATCTGGACTCATCCTTTCATCCTTCTCTCCGAATTATTCTGACAGTCACATTCTTTTCTGTAACAAAGGGGGGAAAAGGGCACTTTAAAAACATACTTAAAACCTGGCATGGAAGGGCACGTCTCCCCAAACAGATCTCTATATTATTCTTTTGCTGCTTCAAGGGAAGGATCTATCACCATATTCCTCTGGCTCTTCCATACTCACTGCTGATGTAAACTTGGAACTAAACAGATACTCTCTGTGCTGTTTTATTACTTGAGAAAAAAAATCATATTCGTTATTAAGTTGGAACTCAACATTTAAATTCAGCTTTAAGTTAAACCAAGTTTTTAGAGTTTAACATCTAAGGACAGAGTTCTGAACATTTTCAAAAATCCAAGATATATATTATTTTTATCTATTTCAAATGTCAGCAAACTATTTCTGTTAGTGTGGGTAAATATGTTAGGCAAATATGTTAGGCTCTTTAAACCACAAAGCCTCTGTTAAAGTAATTACACTCATAGGATCAGAGCGACAGCACAGTGGGTAGGGTATTTGCCTTGCACAGGGTTGACCTGGCTTTGATCCCTGGCATCCCATATGGTCCCTGAGCCTGTCAGGAGTGACTTTTGAGCCAAAGCAAGGAGTTATCCCTAAGCGCTGCTGGGTGTGACCTAGCACAAAAACATTAACAAAAAACAACAAAAAAAACAAACTCTGATATTGCAACCATAGAAAATATACATACAGATGACTGAAAGGTGGTGTTTCAATAAAACATCAGAACTACCCAAATAGGCTATGGCCAGTTTTAGCCTGTGGGTCTTAGTTTGCCCATCCCTGCTCTATAAAATAATAGAAAAACTTGTCAGACAAGAATATTTTAACATGTCTGAAATACTCTAAAATGCCAAATAAGGGACCAGCAGTTCAATTCTTAAAGGTTCTGTCACAGACATGTGAGTTACTCAAACATGAGAAACTCATTTCGTGCTATGACTTATCTGTTAAATAATAAGCACTGTCCACCCATTAATGGAAGGTAAATTCACCAACACCTAAAAAGAAAAAATAATTTTTTGAGCTGTCACTCTGAATTCCTTATTTTTTTTAAATAATCATTTTATTTAAGCACCATGATTACAAACATGTTCGTAACTGGCTTTCAATCATAATATCCATGTCCCTCTTAGACCGAAAGACCGCAATGTCCCCTATTTCCCTCCTCCCCACCCCGCCTATCTTCACTCAAACACATTGACTATTGTAAATTTTATTGAGTTGAGCTATTTTTCCTAAATAGCTCAACTGTCAGGATCAAAATCAAAGCGATTTATCCTAATAACGGGAGGAGGGAGGGAGGGAGGGAGAGAGGGAGGGGGAGGGAGGGAGAGAGGTAGGGAGGGAGGGAGGGAGGGAGAGAGGGAGAGAGGGAGTATGGGAGGGAGAGAGGGAGAGAGGGAGTATGGGAGGGAGAGAGGGAGGGGGAGGGAGAGAGGGAGGGAAGGAGGGAGAGAGGGAGGGAGGGAGAGAGAGAGATATTTAGTTATTTAAGATGCAAAGTCAATTGGTGGCAATTTTGTAATCGTGCTAAACTTCTGCCAAATAAAAAAATCTGAGAATAAAGAAACAGAAAGACAATTTGGGGAAAGCGACCTTCAGATAAGGACGGGACTGGCAAAATATGTCAGCTTCTCTCAGCTAAGTCAGCATGGCACATGGGACAACTTGATAGGGAATAAAGAGGTACAAATGAGGAGCTGTCTAACAGAAAAAGTTCCTGGGCTGGGGCTGGAGAGATAGCACAGCCGTAGTACAGTCCGTAGTGCACTTGGCACACAGCTGACCCAGGGTCCTCCGAGCACTGCTGGGAGTGATCACTGCGCTAAGGGCCAGAAGTAAGCTCTGGGCATTGCTGGTGGCGGTCCAGGGAAACTGGTCCCCTCAGTTTTCCCCAAAAGTTCTTTGCCCAGAGAATATAGTAGAAGGTTTTCTTTGCTTGCAGCCATCTTGGTCACGTCCCTGGTTCAGCTCTCTTCCCTCCCACATGTTGCTGAGCACCGCTCAGGGTCACTCACGAGCACTGAAACCACTAAGCACAACCCTTGAGCACTGTGAAGTGTGACCCAGCATCCTCCACCAAATAAAATTAAAAGGAAAGAAAAGCCATCAAAAAAAAAAGAAAAAAAAAAAGCTCATCAATAAGAAAGTGTAAACTATCAGCAAAATGGAAAAAATTTTTTCAGCCACTATGTGATATAGTGATATAGCCTATCGCTATATAAAGAATGCTTGCTTAGAAGAAATGCTACTCAGGCTGACATCTCTGGGGACTCTTTGGAGTCAGAGTAGGCCGCCTCTGTCCATGCCTTTGTGCTTCCAGAAGTGTCAGCAGCCATGTCTAAAATCCAGGGCTGCCTCCATGTTTGTCCATTGTGCAGCACTGTAGACTCATCTAACTTTTTTTAGGGGCCACACCTGGCGGAGCTCAGGGGACCTTCCTGGCTCTGTGCTCAGAAATCACTTCTGGCAGGCTCAGGGATACATATGGGATGTCAGTTCAAATCTGGGTTGGCCGCGTGCAAGGCAAATGCCCTACCCACTGTGCTATTGCTCTGGTCCCTCATCTAACTTTTGAAAGAGTCAAACCAAGCTGCAAAAACTCATAGATATACCAATCTTGCAGCTGATTGCAGCAGGGCCCCTCAGGTGAGGGGAGGGGCAAATCCTTACCCTGTTGAAGCTCTGGGGGTTGCACACACAGATCCATTGTACAAATGCTGCCATGCCAATGGCCTCGCTTCACCTCTTTTCCACTAATCTCTGCAGAGACACCCAAAACTTCAAAATATGGCTGGCTGATACCTCCGAGGTCTCTTTGGAACCAGGAAGTCCCAAAAGCCACATCCATGGACCATTGCTGACACCATGAGCCTAGCAACACATATGTGGTCCAGCAGCACATATTCTTGAAGTCTTGGACTGCATGGCCATACCCCATTAGGAATACACAAAATGAGATGCAAAAGTATTCAGAAGCCACATAAGGTCAACAACAATAACAACAAAAACCAACAACAGAATGCTCAACTAGCAATAAGCTAGACAACAAAACCTTCAACAATATAATGATCTCAACTGTGATATGACAATCTTCACAAATTTTCTTTTAGAGTTGTTTTTTTTTTCAGTAATTCCATTTCCATTTAGTTGTAGCAAGCAAGGGAAGGCTTGGTGGAGTTTGGGAAACTGAGGACAATGGTGAAGGGGATATTACACTGGTGGTAGGTGTTGGAACATGGAATGCAAGAAATAAATGTATCATGAGCATCTCTGCAAATCAGTTTAAAATTAAAAAAAATATTGGTGGGGGGTCACCCCCAGTGGCACTCAGGGATTATTCCTGACTCTGTGCTCAGAAATCGTTCCTGGTAGGCTCGGGGGACCATATGGGATGCTGAAAATTGAACCCCCACCTGTACTTGGTTGATCGCCTACAAGGCAAATGCCCTACCGCTATGCCATCTCTCTGGCCCTAAAACAATTTTTTTAAAGAAAGATTGCTACTCAAAAGGTGAAATTAACAGTTTTCATTAGATCTATGAATTCCATAAGTAGGTATATACCAGTAAATAAAAATATGAGTTTACATGAAAAATGTATATAGGAATTCATAAATATAAATAGTAATATTTTCAAATTGGAGACAGTCCAACTATATCGAGTGAAATGAAACATAGTATAATTGTGAAGTGAAGCATTACTGAGATTATAAAGAACAATGCAGAAACAACGCAAGCTACAACAAGCGAGGGCTTTGAAAACAGTTCCAAGAAAAATAAATTAGTCACGAAGGACCACATAGTATAGCATTCCACTGATATGAAATGTCTATAATAGACAAATCTCTAAGACAGTAAACAAATTATTGGCTGACCTTCGTGGCTATCTGGGCTGGTGGAATGATGAGACTAGAGGGCAGTGACTGCTAAGAGGAGTAAGGAGCTTACTTGGGTATGATAAAAATATTTAAAATTGGATAGTAGTGATAGTTGTCAGCCTTAGAATATACTAAAAATGACTGCATTGTGCATCTTGGGGGAAAATGCACACAAGGGGGTGCTATTGTGAGTGCCAGGGAGTGAAAGAGAGGCAGCAATCTCTGGTCAAGCTACCCTCCCAGCCTTGAATCGTGCATTCTCATGGGCAAACTGTATGAAGCAAAAAAGATGTTCTATTTATTTTGTATTGGATGGGGGAGTGTCACACCCAGCTGTGCTCATCAGGGCTTCCTCCAGGCTCAGCACTCAGGGATCATTCCTGGGAGGCAGGGAATGGGTTCGGGTAACCTTGAGATACAGGGGTTCGAATCTGGATCAGCTGTGTGCAAAGCAAGCTCCCTACTCCTCTGTACTATCGCCAAGACTGCACAGAAATGGTGTTTTAATCCAGCTCTTACACAATCTGAGCAGGGGACCCCTGGCCAGGGATTTTCAGGGGCAGTTCATAACAAGTAGGAGGCTCTTGAAATAGGAAACTTTTGAGAACTGGGCAGGTTCCCCAACATAACCATAACATGAGCTGGGGGTCTGCTTCTGCATGCCGTTGTCATCAAGATTAGGGGATCAAGATAACATCACAACTGAAAGGATGGCCTTGGCCCTGCGGCGGGAATGATGAAACACAGGACCATGCCCACAGACCAGAGAAAAATAATTCATTGGGTCCCCGAAGCATTAGCTTGAACAGAACCTTCTGACTGATAGGGCTGGATTGCCCCAAAATGGCCACGGGTCACGAGGCGGTGACAGTCACTGTGGCCTCCAAAGAGACATCTACATATATAAAATGCCCATTCTATGTTACATATCATATGCTCTATCCAGTGGTCCTCAAACTATGGCCCGTGGGCCACATATTGCATTTGCATCTGTTTTGTTTCTTCATTGCAAAATAAGATCTATGCGGTGTGCATAAGAATTCGTCCCTAAGTTTTGTTGTTACTATAGTCAGACCCTCCAAGGCTCTGAGTGACAGTGAACTGGCCCCGTTTAAAAAGTTGGAGGACCCCTGATCCGTCTGCCAACAAGGCCCTCCACACAATCCAGCCAGGGCCATCCCCCGAAGGAGGACGACCCAAGGTATGAGGAAGATTATATAGAGAAAGGATACAAGGTGGTTCCAGCTTTCTGATGATAATTAAAATGATTGTCTGTCCTCAAACTATGGCCCGCGGGCCACATATTGCATCTGCATCTGTTTTGTTTCTTCACTGCAAAATAAGATCTATGCGGTGTGCATAAGGATTCGTTCCTAAGTTTTGTTTTTACTAGAGTCAGACCCTCTAGGGGTCTGAGGGACAGTGAACTGGCCCCGTTTAAAAAGTTGGAGGACCCCTGATCCGTCTGCCAACAAGGCCCTCCACACTATCCAGCCAGGGCCATCCCCCGAAGGAGGACGACCCAGGGTATGAGGAAGATTATATAGAGAAAGGATACAAGGTGGTTCCAGCTTTCTGATGATCCTTAAAACGATTGTCTGTCCTCAAACGATGGCCCGCGGGCCACATATTGCATCTGCATCTGTTTTGTCTCTTCACTGCAAAATAAGATCTATGCGGTGTGCATAAGGATTCGTTCCTAAGTTTTGTTTTTACTAGAGTCAGACCCTCCAGTGGTCTGAGGGACAGGGAACTGGCCCCCTGTTGAAAAAGTTGGAGGAGCCCTGCATATTTCCCATTGCGTGCATCGTATGTATAATCATACCCATCCATGTGCATTATGCAATCTGTGTAGATGCGTATCATCTACTCTATATCCAAATCCAAACAGACGGACACTCAACAGACCTCTTACTTGGGGCCGATCATTCCAGGTGGGCAATGGAGCCAAAGGGAGGTTCGTCCACTCGTGCATCCTCCGTCCCGTCCACACTCACCTTCCCCAGGCGCTAGCGGCTTCCCAGACGGGATTCCTGGGGCACAGCAGGAGGCGTCCCGGGAGAGAGCCAGCTTCGAGCCCCGGCGTCCCACATGGCCGGCGGGCTGCGGCGGGGAGACGGACCAAGCACGTCGGCGTGAGGGCGCTCGGGTCCGCGCCGCCGCGTTTCCATGGTGAACGGCAACTTCCGGGGGCGCCGTGAGACGCAGTGCGCGTGCGCGGGGAGGCGTGGCGGCTAGTCACTGCGCGTGCGCGGAGAGGCCCGACGGGCGGTCCGGGAAGCCAGCAGCAGTGCACTTGCGAGGGGAAGGCGCGGCGGCGAGTCAGTGCGCGTGCGCGAGGAGCTGTGTTGGGTGGCCCCGGAAGCAAGGTAGCGCGCGTGCGCGGGGACGTGCGGCGGCGAGTCAGCGCGCACGCGCGGGAGGCGTGGCCGACAGCACCGGAAGCGAGCAGTGCGCTTGCGCAAGGAGGCTTGAGGGCGCCCAGTGCTTGCTCGCTGACCGGTTTTGGGGGGGATCCGTCCTTTCCTACGGGGATGCCGGAGGCGCGGAGTTCCGACTGCTCCCGGTCCGGTTAACAGTCGGAACCGAGCCTCGCCGGAGGAAGCTCCGCCGAGGTGGCGACGGACGCCTCGGGCTTGGCCCTGACCTTTCACCCTGGCCGCATCTTACATAAGCCAGAGCGTCGTTGCCGTGGCGACGCGACGTTGCGGGGGGGAGAGCCCCGTCCTGACCTTTCACCCTGGCCGCGTCTTACGTAGAAGAGCGTCGTTGCCTTGGCGACGCAACGTTCCCCGCGGGGCGGCGTCTGATTGGTTCAACAAAGGACAGAGAAGCCTACGGACCCGGGCTGGTTCCAGATGCTGCGGCTTCCCCGGATCTCCGTGGATGGAGAGACGCCTCCTGTCCGCGCGGCTCCGGGCGCCTCGGGCTCCCCCGACAAGGCCTAGCTGCAAAGGGTTTTTGCATCGGGTCCAGCTGCATAGGATCCAGCTGCAAACAATCCAGCTGCAAAGGGTCTTGCATTGGATCCAGCTGCAAAGGGTTTTTGCATCGGGTTCAGCTGCATAGGATCCAGCAGCAAAAAATCCACCTGCAAAGGGTCTCGCATCGGGTCCAGCTGCATAGGATCCAGCAGCAAAAAAAAAAAAAAAAATCCAGCTGCAAAGGGTCTTGCATTGGATCCAGCTGCAGAGAGTTTTTGCATAGGATCCAGCTGCAAAAAATTCAGCTGCAAAGGGTCTTGCGCTGGATCCAGCTGTAACCTTGCATTGGATTCAGCTGCAAAGGATCTGGAGGCTAAGGGTCTTGGCATTGAAAGCACATGGACCCTAATCTGAGCTTGACATCTAGGGCAGTTTGCAGGGAGAACCTCGGTTGTACGCTAGTGAGGGCGCATGCACTTCTAGGCCATCGGTGGCCTTTCCCGCTTTGGGGGAATTGGGCAGGCATTCTGTGGGTTAGAGCGCCCACTGAGAATGCACTGGTGTGGGTCAGGAGATATGGAGGAGAGTAGGAAGGTTGGAGTCAGCGAGACCTGCTGGAACCCCAGCACCCCGCCCACCCACTAAGGGCCTGGTTTTGGTGTAACCTAATCTCTCTGGCATTGTTCTCTTACTGGTTAAAAAGAGATGGTAATAGCATTCACCCACACTAGTCTGTAAATCCGAGGAAATAACACAGCTTTATTAAGAGCTTAGCGAGAAGCTCTCTTCCTTCTGCGAGCTCAAAATGCCCATTTTTGTCACCTTCATTAAATGCACTATCCCCCAAATAGAGTGAACATTTGGGGGACATATTTGTTGTAGTTTCCCCCCCCCCCCTCTTTCCTATGTTTATACATTGAATATAATTTTAAAAAGCCATCCCTTGGGCCACATGGGTGGCGCTCAGAGCTTAGCTCCTGACACTGCTCAGGTATCACTCCTGGCAGGGCCAGGGGACCACAGGCAGTGACAGGATCAAACCCTGGTCAGAAATGTCTTAGGCAAGCACCTTACCTGCTGTATACTCTGGGCCTGTTAAGATTTATTTGTACACAGTATTTTAAACATGAAGCTATAAACTGACAAAATACACCCCTCTGTATCAGAAATTTTTCCCAAGGGCTAGAGGAAAGGCTATTACTGGATGGAGTGCATGCTTTGCAGGCAGCCTGGATAGATCCCTGGCACCTGTGGTGGGCCAGAAGCACAAAGGGAGAAGCCTTTAGAGCACCATTAGGCATCCACCAAGTCACTATATAACCAGAAGGAAAAAAAAATCCACAAAACCCTAAACTTAAAAAAAAAAAAAGAATCATGGGCGAATTTGCAGGGAACGAGGTACAAACCTTACATTCAGGAGCACAGACCCAGAGATAGTTCCTAAGTAGCAATAGGTATGGAGAAAAAGCCCAGACAAATGGACAAAAGCCATCGATTTTATGAAAAGTTAATGTACAAAAAAATGTTATACTAAATCGTCATGTATAGATATCAAGCTAAATACTGGGTTCTCATTTTCTTGATGTAAGTTTCCTCTACAATAACGTAATAAGTAGAAAATATTTACCGCGTTTTCTGGCATATAAGAACCTTTTAACCCATGAAAAACTTAAGTCATTTTATACGCTGGTATACAGCATGCTGAAACTTACTCCAGTTTCAGGGACGAGTGATCCACCCCCCTTTTACTGCCGCATCCCATCCAGCTGCCAGGCGTCATCACTCAGTCCTCTGCTTGTCCTGATTCATCTTTCAGGGCACACAGAGGAAGTGAGTTACTGAGTGCTGCATCCCATCCAGCCGCAGGTTTCATCACTGGTATGCAGCTGTCTGGTGCTCAGTCCTCTGTTCAGCTCTTATGGAACACAGAGGAGGTGCTCTGTCTCCCTTTAGCTGTCCTACTAATCACTGCACCCCAACCAGCTGCTCTTGGAGGAGCCCCCCTCCCTGCTCTCAATGTAGATCACAATTAAAAATATCACAGTCACTCACTACAAATGACAAATGTAAAATGACTGTTGGCACTCCAAAGTCTAGGTTTATGAAACATACTGTTAACCTTTGAGGGTTCTACTCTTATTCTCTTACGTTTTTTTTATTTCCATTTGGTTAAAAGAGAGGTAGTTTTATATGGAAAATATAGCCCAAACCCTATATTTTAACAGGAAAAGTAGGGGGTCGTCTTATATGCCCAGTTGTCTTGTATGCCGGAAAATACTGTACTACAGAGCAGCATATGAGATGCATATACTTGCAGTGATCATCATGATTTGTAGCTTTTATGCATAATTGGTATATGATACTATTCTCTTTTAACTGTCCTGCAGGTCATATTGGATGTTAGAAGGAAAATTCTTTTAAAGCATTTCTTACTGAATTATTTATTAAGGTTTTTTTTTTTTTTTTTTTTTTGGTCCATACCTATTGGTGCTTTGAGGCTATTCCTGGCTCTTTGTTCATGAATAATTCCTGAGGTTCTCTTTTAAAGACATACATTTCCTACCTAATTCATATAATGAAACCAAATTCAACTGAAGAATCAAATGAAAATAATTTTGATTGTCCCACTTACTGCAGAAACATGCACTTTTTACTCCATACTTCATTATCCTCTGGAAAACTTGTTCCTATGTCATTGGTTTGACCAAAATGTACACTGGGCTATAACACTGAGCTATGAAAACAAATTGAGAACCTATGTTCAATGTACAAAGTCTTAATGTTTACCATATAAAAATAGTTTAAGTTTTATACTTTATCATTATGTATAATACATATAATATGCATATATGAGGTATATATCTTATGTTTAAGATATATAAGTATATAATATGTAATGATATAAATAGAGCATAGAGATATGTGATATGGATCTTTTTATTTTGGAGTAATAGGGCTCAAACCCAAGGCCTCAGACATGCGAGGCTCTACCATTGAGATCAACCACGGGATCAGAACTAATACGTTCTGGGAAATAATTCACATTCTATACTAAATCTGTTCATTTGACAAGCAAGTCATTTAAAACTACATCAGTGTTCTCCTCAATAATGTTAAGAAATTGGGCCATATGTCATTGTGCTCCTCTTATGTTTTAAATTACTCATGCTGCAGATAAAAGTTAAAAGACTGTACATTTAATGCAAAATTGAAGTTTTCTAATTATACTTCAAATATAAAAGTGAGCTCGTTTTATTGTTAAGCAGACATGAGCAAAACATGAGCATTGGTAACTTAAACTTCTAAATGCAGTTTTAACTACTTTTACTGGGTTAGTGGTTTCTGTCAATATTCATATAAAATAGTGTCACCTTAATCAGAATTCTATTAGTATCTTATTTTACTTGCTGGGATTGTCTAAGAGCAATTAAGTAAAAATATTAAGCACAGTATTCTGATTTCTGCTACATAATAATCAAATTACTTTATTTTTAACCTCTTTGATAAAAGTAGTGGTAAGAGATGTTGAAAACCTGGATGTGATTTTGAAGAGAAAATGCTGGACTACCCTGGCAGCAATCAGAAACAATTAACAATACCAAACGATTCATTTTTTTCTAGGCTGCATGACAAATTACATTTGATATTTCAGGCTTTCCACTGCATTTTAAAGTAAGACTGCCATCTAAGCAATTTTCTAGGCAACTCCAATCAAAATGTAGCACTTAACAGTTCTTGCTGTAGACATGAAGAGTGTGATTGTCTATGTTGATTAACTTGAAGATTGCTTTGGGAAGACTTGACAATTCTAGCAACATTCCAATTTACAACTTATGAAGAGCATTGAAGACAGTATTTAATCAGACAAGTATAAGGCTTCCTGTTTGTAATTTTGTTCTATTTATAGAGCAAGTCCGTGTAAGATTTTAAACGGGCAACATATTTTTTAATGACATTATTCTCAGGTCAAATAGCAAATAAATATCATAGTATTGATATTTGGTAGCTAATACCAAAATATTGATGCCTGTTATGTGTCAACTGTTGTGCTAGTCAATTTGGTAGCACAAAGAAGAAATATATATTTAATATCAAAGTATTCATAGTTAAATGGTAGAAAATTAATAATAAAAAACAACAGCTCAAACAGAACTGATTACATTAATAAGTTGAATATGACTAATAGTTTCATTTGTTACATACACAAAGGTCAAATAGAGATGTTTATCTACCAGATGTCACAAAACATGACATTTGAAAAGTATTCCTACATTTTATATTAGAAAATCATAATTGAATGTTAAGTATATTACATCTGGAAACATATAGGAAATTTTTCAAATACTGAGAAAGACCTTTAATGCTGACAACTTATTTTTCATGAAATTTCTGGTTTGAAGGTTAAGTTTTTAGTTCCTTAGTTTAAAAATAAGTCTGCTGCCATTTTTACCCCCCAGTGCACCAACAATATGGCATTTTTCCTTTTTGCATAGGCACACTAAAATGGGGAAATCGTATGTATTTAGAAATATATAGAAACAAGCTCTTATCTACTAGGGATAAGAACCCATAAAGTTTATAATATGGGGCTGGAACGGTGGCACAGCAGTAGGGCATCTAGAATGGACCTCCACGGTTTGATCCACTGTGTCCAATATGATCCCCCAAGCCAGGAGCGATTTCTGAGTGCAGAGCCAGGAGTAAACCCTGAGTGTCACCGGGTGTGGCCCAAAAACCAAATAAATAAATAAAGTGTATAATACAGGGGCACCTCCCACCCTGAACATTTGCCATAGGAACTCAACTTAGACTTCATGTGATCAGGCATCAACTGTCCAACCCCAAACTCCAGATCCCAACCTTAGAACTAACAGTTCCTTCAATAGAACCAGGAATCAAACTTCCCCCGTGGAGTCCCTAATACCGCTCTGGCAACAACTTGCTCCAGGCTAGGTGCATAAATCATCCTGACGATGAGGAAAGAGCAACAGCTATATCTAAAGGCAGATTGCCCCACCTTATTACCTAATGGTGAGATGAAATCAGCAGACACTTCTGCCCCAAAACCAAGATCGCTAATTACAGAAGACTGACTACAACAGTGACTAAGCAGAACTTCTGGAACCATAAAGAAAGCCTCTGTAGGCCTAGACTTCGTCCTAGGATCTGTGCAAAAACCAACACCTCAAATTACAGAAGGCTGACTTACAACCACAACTGAGCAGAACATATCCTGGCTCTATAAAAAGACCTCCTTATTGACCGGAGTCTGATCAGGGGTCTCAAACTCAATTTACCTGGGGGCCGCAGGAGGCAAAGTCGGGGTGATCCTTGAGTGCAAAGTCAGTAGTAAGCCTTGAACATTGGGGGGTGTGACCCAAACAACTAAAACAAAACAAAACAAAAACAGATTCCTCTAGGGCAGGGCCACAAAATGTACGAAGGGCCGAAAATGGCCCGCAGGCCTCGAGTTTGAGACCCCTGTGAGATGATCCCAAGATATTATGCTTCAAGGGTGGAGAAACCCTGTATCTCTTAGGCCAAGGAGATTTCCTTTCTAATTTCCCCAACACTTATTGTGCCTATGCAAAACAACAAACAAACAAACAAACAACAAAGACCACAAAAAAATGTGCCATACCAGTCCCTCCCTCTTCCTTTTTTGGTTTTGTTTAGTTTAGATTTTTCTTTTTCTTTCTTTTAAATTTATAGCTTTTAGACAGGGGCTCCATTTTTTTTTATACAACAGAACCATAGAACATGATCCATCCTGTTCTGCCTCATAAATTAAAAAAAAAAAAGTGGATGGTACCAGGGGCAAGCAGTCTCATGAACATTGAGTGGAAATGAAAAAGGATCAGACCTAAACATCCAGCCTAAAGTCAACAACAATAGTCTCAAAATACCCAAACTACAACAAGCTACACACAAAAGGGACCTGTTACACTAGCAGTCTAGGGGGCTAAGGGTGAAGGTATGGGAGGCATGCTGGGAAGAGTGTCAGAGGGAGGTCAACACTCGTGGTGGAACTGGCCCTAATTCATTGTCACTATGTGCCTGAAATACAACTGTGAAAGGCTTGGAATTCACATTGGTCTCAGTAAAAGTTATTTAAAAACAACAACAACAAAAAACAAGTTTAAAATACATTCATATGAAGGAAGGTTGTTAATTAGCTATTTCCCATTACAAATTCCAGTTTTGTATATATATTAAATGCTTGTATTTCTAGGACTACTGTGTATATATATACACCTTACCTCCATGCTATCTCTCCGGCCCCAATATATTTTTAATTCAATTAATAGAGTAAATATTTGGAACCAAAAATCTATCCTATTATAAAAAATCTTGTTTATTTATTTTTGTTTTTTTGGGGGCCAAACCCAGTGATGATCAGTGGGGGGGATTACACTCCTGACTATGCGCTCAGAAATTGCTTCTGGCTTAGTGGACCATATGGGAGGCCGGGAATCAAACCATGGTCCATCCGGGCTAGCATAGTCAATGCAGATGCCTTACCACTTGAGCCACCGCTCTGGCTCCAAGTTTATTTTTAATTATACAGTTTTTGTGTACATCATACTCATTTCAACAGCTTAAATAGAGTAGTTAAGTTTTCTTATGAATATGTGTTTTTATTTAATTTTATTTGGTTTTGGGAGCACACCCAACAGGGTAGTATAACTACTCCAAGGCTCAGTACTTGGGGGTTGGAGGGACCATGCGGTAAAAGGAACTGACAGCAAGCCTCCTACCTGTGCAAAAAGCACGTGGCTCGGCTCATTGAACTCTCTCCCCCAACCCTGGAATGTGTATTTTCTTTTTCTTCAGCCAAGACAAAAGGGATAATTTATTGTTTATGTTACACTTAGCATTTAACATGGTCAAGAATAGAGCTAATCCAGAATGCCAGGTCTAGGGCAAAAGATCAATAGACAAGAGAGACAGTTTTCATACGAGTAAGGAGGGTCTTTCAATAGTTGTACTGATCAGATGACGTGTTCCATGCCCATTGAGACATTCTAGAAGGCATGCCGTGTTCAACTGTATTCATATCCTTGGCCTCCATTATTCCTCATTGCGACTTCTGTGGCTTCCATGGTTGCACATGCGAGCAATTTTCTTGGATCTTTGCCTCATCTTTCGACTTTTGCACTTTCCCCACTCATTTGTTTTTTATTCCGTTTTGTCTCTTATGGTGCAGCAGTCTCTAAAGATGGTGCTATGGCTGAGAGCTAGAATGCATATATTTAAATAAATTATTTTACTAATAGTTTATGTTAGGATAATTAAATATAGAATATACTTAAGATCTTTCTGAACCCCCAAATTCATGAATAATATGTGAAATGCAGTGGCAGTTTGGCTCTGATAACTTCGCTTCAACGTAAGTATCAGTAAAATAACAATTCAAACCAGGAATATTGTCAAAAATTTACACTTCAAGTTCTCAATTCTGGACTAGAGACATAACTCAATGGGCTTAGTGTGCTGGCTTGCTCTACAGGAGGTCCTGGATTTCATCCTGGTAACTCTTGGCCCTTAAAACACTGCTGAGAACCAAGCAGAGTAGCCTCCGAGCACTACCAGCTGTGGACCAAAAACAAACAAAACAAACAACAAAAATAAAACAACCTTTAGAAACCAAAAGCATCACAAATTCCTAAAATTTAAAAATAAATAATTTTGTGACATTAGCGAGACAGTTGAGGGAGGAAGGAGCTTGCCTTGCATGAGGTTAACCCTGGTACTGTCCAGGTACCATAATATAGTCCACAGAGCACCAACATCCCTGAGCACAGAACCAGGAGTAAGCCCTAATAACAGCTGGGTATAGGCCTCCCCCAATTTTTTACATTAGGGTTGCAAAAAACAGGGCAGTAACTTTCAGCTAGCTTTCCCTGGTGTTAAAGTTTTATGGCTTATATGACAGAAACTAGCAACTAACAGTGATAAATACTGTTAGCTAATCTACTAACCTATTTTATCTTTCATCCGTTTTTCCCACTAATATTTTTTTCTGCTCTGGATCTCCCCTAGAATCTTAAGTTAGTTATATCTTCCAGTTTCCTCCAAAATGCAATAGTTTTTCTGTTTAGATTCAATGCCATTGTAACTTCATTGAAGTTAGAGGCTAGGTATAAGCAGAATATTCTTTATTATATTTGAATCATACCAAACCCTCTACTGAGAAAATTGTATGACTCAATCTGAAACAAATATCTGTAAATATGACCTTAATTATAATTTTTATTGATATTGGCCATCTCAGCCAATATCAATGGATAAAGAAAGCTCTATATGCAACAACAAACTAAATCACTTTCCTATATTTCACAAGATAATAAGTTCCTCCATTTGGGCCAAACCAACCAGTACTCCGAAGCCACATCTAACAGTCATCAAGGCATTACATGTGGTGCAGGTGACAGAACTTGGACCTTTTGCTTGCACAGTGCACACCAACCCACTGGGCCATCATCTCCTTGGACCACAAATATATCACCTACATTTTTTTGTTTGTTTGTTTCTTCAGTGCTCAAGAGCTGCTCCCAGTTTCGTTTGGGAGGCCTTGTGCTGCTAGGATCAAACCTGGAGTTTCCACACTAAATATCTATAGTCCTTTGGGTCATCTTCCTGGCCATATTTTTTTTTTTAAACACACCTGGTGGCACTCAGGGGTTACTCGTCGCAGGCTCAGGGGACCATATAGGATGCTGGGAATCCAACTGTGGTCCGATTGGGGGTTGGCCGCATGCGAGGCAAAAGCCCTACTGCTGTGCTATATCATTCCACTCCCTGGCCACACTTTTAAAAGTTGTTACTGTTACAAAAAGAAAATGACAAAACATTTTTTCTCCATTTTTAGTTCTTCCATGAAAATGATGTTCCTTGAAAATTAAGTTTATGATTATCTAATAGCTATCTTGTTTTCTCTTTTAAACAGTGAATAAGCGTTTACTCATGTCATAAGAATAAATTCTACTTTGACTTTCTTATCATGCATGTAAAAAATCGTACTAGGGCCCGGAGAGATAGCACAGCGGTGTTTGCCTTGCAAACAGCCGATCCAGGACCAAACGTGGTTGGTTCGAATCCCGGTGTCCCATATGGTCCCCCGTGCCTGCCAGGAGCTATTTCTGAGCAGACAGCCAGGAGTAACCCCTGAGCAATGCTGGGTGTGGCCCAAAAACCAAAAAAAAAAAAAAAAAAAATCGTACTAAACAGTTTGTGACCTTAAGACATATACTGAATCTGCTATTAGCTGTTATTTAATCTTTTTTATTTTGGGGCACATACTCCCAGCTTTATGCTCGGGCGGTCACACCATGGTGCTTGAGGCACCATGAGAATGTCTGCCACATTCTCATTCTCGAATAGCTCTGTTATCGACTGTTTTAGATACCTGCTTGCTCTATTTCTGTCTTATCATTAACTAATAACGACATTATTGAGAACTTAAAGAACAGGGACTGGAGAAATAGCTCAGTACTCTCAATGCAAGCTCTGTATACCCTTTCTATGGGTTATATATGTTATCTAGATTATTTTTTCCTAACATTTTTTTCATTTATACTAGCACCTTTGCCACTAAATCTAAACCAACGTTTGAGGCAGGAAGTTTGACATACCGATTACTAATATACTGTAGGATATTATATCATTAAAATTATATTAGAGCTACTTTGTAATTGTGCTTTTATATGGGTGCATATATACATAACATGTTGATTGATACTTTATATTTACAGATACACACTGCATTTAAGAACACCAATGGTGGCCGCTTTACTATTTTGATGCTAATAAAGGCCTAATACCTATAATGAACAGAGTCCTTTACAAGGTAAATTAACCAGGGAAATGTGCCAATTTTGACTTCCTTTTCATTCTATTGAAAGACTGCATCCATTCTCCTTAGAGTTAAAGCTCTTCATTTGACTGTTCCTCAACACTCTATAGAGCGCCAGCTTGCTTTTCACCTATCTTTTAACAGTTTAACATAGACGGCTGGATCAAGTCCATTGTTCCAATTGTATGTAGCTTAAAAAGCTCTGCAGTATTTTACTCTTTCCATTGTATCTGGCTTCTCTGAGTGCTCTGCTCACTGCCTTTCACTCTACTCTCTCTGTTTTCTAAACCCATTTATGCCTAATCTTTCTGCAGACACTTGTCATCTGGGAGCTCAAATTGACTTCTCCGCATTCAATTTCCTTTACTAAAAATGCACCATTAAGGATGATTGAACTCTTTTAAAGTACTTCATAAAAGAAAAAAAGAGAGGTCATAAGAAACTAGGCTACCAGTGTTTGTAAATACCTGTTTTCAGCCAGATTGATATGAAGGAATAAGAAAAAAACTGAAAATTTAAAATTCAGTTGACTTTTTTTATGGATAGTTTTTTCTTCTTTGAGCAACATATTTGTAAACAATTTTGATGGCGACGAATGATGAAGGGCATTATATTGTAATTAATTATGGAACAAATATAAGCAAACAAAAGTTGTCTAAAATGTATAGAGACACAAATTAATGTTTTACAGTAAGTAGGGTATAGTTTGAAATATTTGCTAGTTTGAAATATTCAGACTTGCTAGTCTGAAATATTTTTAAACAAAAGTTAATTATGAAGTTAAAGACTAGATGAAAATACAGAATACTACTTATGAAAAATACTTTGTATACATTTTATTTTAATATTCAATCAAAATTTACTTTCTAAAATTTTTACTTGTGTAATTTATTTGTGTAATTTTTACTTGTGTAATTTATTCTGCACATATAGAAGTGTTTTTTATATTTAATCATACAAGGAAAATTACTCTGATTTTAAAATAGCATTTCAGAATCATATCTCATATATGAAGAAAAAGAAATGTAGATGATTTTAGAAAGTTACATAAAGGAATATGTAGTTAAGCTTTAATAAAATATAAGGGGTAAATAATTTTATTTTAGGTAATGATTAAAGCTGGTTTAAATTCCTTGGTGACATTATATTTTTGAATAATACTTTGCATTTTAATTATAAGAAAAAATCATTAGAACAAAATTTTAAGAGAACAGAAATTAAATTTGATAAATGTCAGTTCAGTAGTTTACAAAAGTATTATTCACAGATGAGTAATATAATTATTAGCTTTATAAAATAAATTTTACAGAAACAAAATATTGTGTACTTTTGTTTATTTCTACAAGCAATCATAAACTAAAATTGCAATGTATGTAGATTTTCCTTAAAAGTATTTCAATAATAAAATATTTTTATTGTTGGCATTGCTCAGTTACCGAGTTCCATCAGAATCTCATGGCCCCTGACCTTTGCTTAATGTACCTTGGTGGTCCATCATCTGGATGAGAGCTAAACTATCTGGCATAATTAGCTGGATATCTCTAAGACTGGCTCCTAGAATACTGGACACTGCTTGGGATGTCACTCGCAAATTTTGGTAATAGAGTTCCACGGGTAAAGGATATGCTTTGCAATGTAAACTCCCACAAGTGCTGCTGGTGTGGCCCATACAGCAACAAACCAAAATTTCATTAATAGTGGCAGGAGCAATAGGACAGTGCGTAGGACACTTGAATTACATGTGGTGGACCCAGGGCCCAGTGATAATGAGTGAAAAAGCCAGGAGTATGCCCTGAGCACTGTTGGTGTGATCCAACTGTAAAACAAAAAAATTCAAAGTAAAGAAAGATGAACACGAAAAATTGTTAAGCTGGTCGAGGTCAACTAGAGCTGCTAACCTATGTAGGAGAGAAATAAAAAAAAAAAAAAAACTTCAGCTATTTTTCTTCTCAAAAATTTTTGATTTTAATTTTATTACTTAATTCCAAGCCACTACATTTGAGATTTATAATTCCTGAATTTTATAGATATCCCCAGTATTTTATATTAAAATATAAAAACATTAAAATAAATATAAATTAATCAATATAATATTTTATAGTAGTGTCAGCTGAGTAGAATCACAGGAAATCTGATGGGAAAGTTACTATGTAACTCAGTGAGCCTAAACAGTAACACAGATGACTCAACTGGTACCAACTACAGTACAATACATCTTTAGACACTGACTTTAGGAACAGAATGGAGAGATATAACAACCATTTCCAAATGATGCTATGGACCTACGTTTTGATCAGTTCATTTGACTTTGTGTTATAACAAACAATATAAAGTAAGTTTGTGCCTGCTTTGGTGGTGGGTTCCAGGATGTTGGTTGGGGACAGTGGTGAAAGGAAGGCCACAATAGTTTGAACATTTATTTATTTATTTAAATAAATAACGCTTCACGAATTTGCATGTCATCCTTGCGCAGGGGCCATGCTAATCTTCTCTGTATCGTTCCACTTTAGTATATGTGCTGCCGAAGCGAGCACTAGTTTGAACATTTAAGGTCTGAATGACTGTATTATGAACAACTTGGTAAGTCATAGTGTTTAATAAAAATTAGGAAAAATTATTTGATTGGACTGCATATCCTACAGACTTGGCCACAAATTTTTAGAATTTGTAACATAAGTGAAACTAAATTGACAGTAAGACTAAGAGATATAATAATTCAAAACATTAAACACTTCTCATAATGTGTGAAGTTTATGAATAATGAAGTGATATTACTTAAATATAAGGATTTTTAAAAAATCATGAGTGCCCTCAAACAAACACACATACACACATACATACACACAAACATACTAATACAAATATATATATATATATATATATATATATATATACAAACATAGCAAATACTAATCACTCTTGGCAAAACCATAGTTAATTTTATGACAAAAGAAAATTCAAACTTAAAAATAGAGGTAAATAATAAAGTTACTGACCAATTAATCTGTAGTGAATATTCACATATAGAAGTTAGAAGATAATTTTGACATTACAATATACAGTATTATAGGATCCTAATATATTTTTAAAAATCTCAATTTTGGGATTTTAGGGTATTTATGTTGTCATTTAATTTAACACAATTTTAACTTTAATGCCATTTAATTTTAAATCATGCTTGTAACTGATACAGAACAATTCTATTAAGACATTTCTAGGAGTCGAGCCTGTCAGGAGTGATTTCTGAGCGTAGAGCCAGGAGTAACTCCTGAGCGTTGCCGGGTATGACCCCCCGCACCCCCCCCAAAAAAAAACACAACAAAAAAAAAGACATTTCTGGAAGCAAATTTTAGTATCAAAATTATATATTGTTCCCTACTAAAGATTTTGAAATAATAGTTTATAGTTGTATATAGAGTAGAGCTCTATATCAACTTAAAGAAATTAGTAAAAGTTAAATGTTGGTTTACTTGTAGAACAAAGGGAAATTAGGTTTTAAAAAAATCTAGGATTAGGTATCATATTTATTCCTTTTTAAAGCCTATTTCTTCTTCATCTGTGGAGACTGTATACATGGTCACTTCATATGACTGTTCTGAGTTGCAAAGTATGGGTCAGTAGTTTGTAAATTTAACAAACAGCCTGTTTGTGGAGTTGTGGAGTATGCTGTTATTTATAGTTATAAAATTTTAGTTTGAGAAAAATTTACTTAAAATAATTTAGAGACGACTTTTTGCTTTGTAAAAAGAAGAAGCTACTTTGTTGCTTTGTGAATTGTACATAACAAGTGCTTAACCTAGCCAGGCATTCCCAAGATAGTACATTGCATATAATTTAGTAGCATCTGCTAGCGCAGAAGAATAGTTGGACTATTGTGTACTGCTGAAATGATAATACAGAGATTAAAGCACTTGCCTCGCCTGCAGTCAACTCAGTTGGATTTAGTCCGAGCAATAATGGTGGAACCCAAATAAAAAAAGACAAAACATTTTCCCAAGGAATACAGTGCTAAATTGTCTTTCACTGTTTTTGTATGAAACTCTTAAGTTTGAATTTATTTTTGGCATAAGAAACAATACCTAAGTGCATATTTATTATTAATTTTAGTTTATAACATATTTCAAATGAGTTTCTTTTCTATAAGAAATTTGAATGTAACTAAAAATACAGTAAAACCCATATCTCAAAAGTTAAAATATGTATGTAAAATAAAATGTTTGGTTTTTTAAATGCTTGTTCTTAAATAAATTATAAATACTTAGGACAAATGACTAGAAGAAAATATGCCAAAGTGTTAAAAGAATGTTAGAAGAATTGTTTTTTCTATTTTATACTTTTCTTGTAAATTTTTCTGAACAAAATAACCTGTTTTTTCCCAAGAATTTTATTATTTAAAAGAATACTGTTATAAAAGCAATGTGTGGTCAGTATTGATATAAACATATTTATAAAAATTAAAAAGCAGATCATGTGAATTTAATAACGAGTAGTAAAGGGGATTGGAGCTGACAGGTTCAACTCTGTAATGAAAGCTGATGTCAGAATTCAAGGACAACAAAGACACCTTCTGGACAACTTCAGAACTACATGGAATTTTATTTCCACCTAACTGTTTAAAGACAATACATTAAGAATGATAAAAATCAGTCTTTACTAGGCTTGTAATTTAAAATATTATGTGATTAAATCGAAAATATACAACATTTGAAGAATATAAAATTGTATAACCTTTGAAACTGGTATTATAATACCGTTAAAAATAATTATAGAGGGCCCGGAGAGATAGCACAGCGGCGTTTGCCTTGCAAGCAGCCGTTCCAGGACCAAAGGTGGTTGGTTTGAATCCCGGTGTCCCATATGGTCCCCCATGCCTGCCAGGAGCTATTCTGAGCAGACAGCCAGGAGTAACCCCTGAGCACAGCCGGGTGTGACCCAAAAACCAAAAAAAAAAAAAAAATTATAGAAAAAAGTAAAAAATACAGGACCCTCCACACTTTGACCACCACCATTCTCAACAGGCCCTCAAGTTCTCTACTTGCTTCTCTACCCTTTCAGATGAGATCGACCACACAGATAATATCCCTGGTCTCTTTTTGAACCGGAAGCAATTCCCCTCCCTTCTACCTGTGTCCCAGAATACTCCCCTGTCTGGTTCCTGCTATTACAGTAGGCCAGAGAGATAATACAGTGGGTAAAGTGCTTGCCTTGTATGTAACCAACACAGGTTCAGTTCCCAGCATCCTATCTGGTCCCTAATGCATTATCAGGAGTGATTCCTAAGTGCAGAACCAAGAGTAACTCCTAAGAATCATTGGAGATAAACCAAACAAACCAGATCAATAATAGTAGGCTCTCACCCCATCTCCTTACCTGCATGGACACATACATGGCCATCTGATAACAACTAATCACATCTCACACCAGTTTACTCTTATCATGCCAGTGAGCATGGCAGGGAAGAGAAAGAACAATAAATTCTCACAGACTTATAGAGTGTAAACTACAAAGATTTGCCTTTAGCAAAGGAGGAGAACAGAAACACAATGAGGCAAAGGCACAGAAGCCCACCAAAATCAATGAGTGAAAAATAAAAACAGGAAGGCTCTAAAGCAGTGGTCCTCAAACTTTTGTTTTGTTTTGTTTTTTTGGGTCACACCAGGCAGCACTCAGGGGTTACTCTACACTCAGAAATCTCTCGTGGCAGGCTCAGGGGACCATATGGGATGCTGGGATTCGAACTACCATCCTGCATGCAAGGCAAACACCTTATCTCTATGCTATCTCTCCGCCCCCCTTCAAACTTTTTAAACAGGGGCCCAGTTCACTGTCCCTCAGATTGTTGGAGGTCCAGACTATAGTTGAAACAAAAACTATGAACAAATTCCTATGCACACTGCATTTATCTTATTTTGACATGAAGAAACAAAATGGGAACAAATATATGTGGCATGCGGGCCATAGTTTGAGGACCAGTGCAAAGACAACCAACACGATAAACTGAGAATTTCTTTAGTTACACAATGTTGAAGATGTTTAGTGAGCTCAAAGAAAAAAAATATATATAGGTAGTCAGCATAACACAAGAAAACAGGAGAGTGAAATTGAAGAAAATAATCAGAAATAACAAATGTAAGATATGGTAGGTGATATAAAAAAAAACTCTATAGAAGGCTCCAACATCAGAATAACTAGCACTGAAGAAAAAGATTAAAATGCTCCAAGATGAGATACAGGAAAGCTCTAAAACACAACAGAAGATGGAAAGATCTGGAAAAAAATGAACAGCACATTAGATAACCATGGAATAAGTTCAAGAGGAACTGAAAGCAGCAAAATCAAAAAGGGAAAGTACATACAAAGAAGAATCCTTAAGTTTTTTTTAAAATTGATTGATTGATTGGTTTGGGCCACACTCAGTGGCACTCAGGGATTACTCCTAGTTCTGCACTCAGAAATCATCCCTCAAAGGCTGGAGGGCCATATGGGATGCTGGGAATCGAACCAGATCCCTCCCAGCTCAGCTGCATGTAAAGCAAATGCCCTATTACTTTTCTATCTCTCTGGCCCCAAAAAATGTTTTATTAATTTTTAAAAAATATTTGTGTTTTTCTATCATAACAATGTGAAAGAATGAGAGAAGTAGAAAGCCTGTCTCGAGTACAGGTGTGGGTGGGGTGGGGAGGAGGAAGAACTGGGAAATTGGTGGTAGGAATCTTGCACTGGTGAAGGGGGGTGTTCTTTACATGACTGTAATCATACAACTACAATCATATTTGTAATCACGGTGTTTAAATAAAGATACTTTAAGAATAAAAATATTTGTGTTCTTTTAATTAATTGGCAGTTGGACTATACCCAGTAGCACTTAGAGTTTACTTCTGGCTCTGTGCTTAGATATCATTGCTGGCAAACTCGGGGGACCATATGGGATGCCAGGAATCAAACCTGGGTCTTTCCCAGGTTGGCTGCATGCAAGGCAAATGCCCTACCACTGTGCTATCTCTTTGGCCTTGCATCCTTAAGTTTTACAGCAGATTTATCACAGAAATCCTACAGGCCTGAAGGCAGTGGTGGAATATAAAAAAAAACTCAGCAAAATGAATACTCTTATTTAGGTATGAAGAAATTATATACAGCTTCCTAATAAACAACAGTTCAGGAACTATACAGACTCAACACCAACCTTAAAAGAACTGAAGAGGGAACTTTAAGGCAAGACAAATCTCACAAACACACCAAACTTCTACAAAATGATGACACAAAATTCCATGCCAATAATTTCACAGTCAATGTACCCAATGCATCAATTAAGAGATACAGAGTGGCAAATTGGATGAGACACACTTCTGAATAGTCAGAGCAAACAAAGTCTTTGACTCAAAGTCAAGGGTTGAAGGACAATCCTTCAAGCAAAGTACTCCCTTAAAAAGGCTTGGAATGGTCATACTAATATCAGATGACATAGACTTTAGACGTAAAAATGTTATGAGACAGAGAGGGTCATTTTATATAATCAAGGGATATGTACATCGGGAAGAAATCACACTCCTAAAAATATATGCACCCAATGAGGGTCCAGAAAAATGCTTTAAACAACTGTTCATAGACTTGAAGACATCAACAACAGCACAACAGTAGTGCGAGATTTCACATAGCCCTGCCACATCTTGATAGATCAACCATACTAAAACTCAACAAGGATTTATGAGATTTGAAGGAAGAATTGGAAGAGAGGGGCATAGTATATATATATATAGTATATATATATAGTATATATATATATAGTATATATATACTATATAGTATATATATATAGTATATATATATAGTATATATATATATAGTATATATATAGTATATATATATATACTGTATTTTCTGGCATATAAGATGACTTTTTAATCTATGAAAAACTTCTTAAAAGTCGGGGGTCATTTTATACACCATATATGGCATACTAAAACTTACTCCAGCTTCAGGGACGAGTGATCTGCCTCCCTTTTACTGCCGCATCCCATGCAGCTTCCAGGCATCATCACTCAGTCCTCTGCTTGTCCTGATTCATCTTTCAGAGCACACAGAGGAGCTGAGTTACTGAGTGCTGCATCCCATCTAGCTGCCAGGT
Organism: Suncus etruscus; assembly: GCF_024139225.1. Taxonomy (NCBI): domain Eukaryota; kingdom Metazoa; phylum Chordata; class Mammalia; order Eulipotyphla; family Soricidae; genus Suncus; species Suncus etruscus. The sequence goes on along the minus strand of NC_064850.1, from coordinate 4,654,005 downwards.
GTCATTGCTGGTATGCGACTTTCTGGTGCTCAGTCCTCTGTTCAGCTTCTATGGGACACAGAGGAGGCATTCTGTCTCCCTCTAGCTGTCCTATTAATCACTGTATCTCAGCCAGCTGCTCTCTGCTCTCAATGTAGATCACAATTAAAAATTCAGTCACTCACTACAAATGACAAATGTAAAATGATTGTTGGCACTCCAGTCTAGCTTTATTAAACATATACTGTTAACCTTTGAGGGTTCTACTCTTTTTCTCTTAAATTTTTTTAATTTTCTTTTGGTGTGTGGTAAAAGAGAGGTAGTCTTATATGGCGAATATAGCCCAAACTCTATATTTTAACAGGAAAAGTAGGGGGTCATCTTATACTCCAGAAAATATGGTATATATACATAATATATGTATGTATATATGTATACATATATACCCCAAGGTAAACCACATGCTAAACCATAAAACGTACCTTAATAAAATCAAAAGGATAAAATTGTATCAACTATCTTCTTAGATCATTAGGTACCGAAAATAGAAGTAAATAACAAACAGACATGGCAAAATAACTTTAACACTTGGAAATTAAACAGCTCACTACTGAACAACCAGTGGTCAGGGAAATCAAAAGATTCCTGGCAACAAATGAGAATGAAAACAAGAATTATCAGAATTTGTGGGACACAGCAAAAATGGTATTAAGGGGAAAATTTATAGCCTTGCAAACACTCATCAGGAAGGAGAGATAGAGAGACAGAGAGAGAAAGAGAGAGGGTTAGGAGGGAGGGAGGAAAGGAGGAGGAAAAGTGAGGACATTGATGATAGGAAATGTGCACTGGTGAAGGGATGAGAATTGAAACTCAATCATGAACAACTTTGCAACTGTTTGTCTCACAGTAATTCAATTATTTTATTTTATTAAAAAGAAATTAAACTTTGAGAGGTAATATCACTAAAATCCACAGAATGATAGAGAATATCTTTATACTGAACTGAAGTAATTTAGTAATATAATAGGCTTTAAAATTTTTTTAACTGACACTGACAGTCTTTGTACAACTTCTAAACAGAAATAGTTTTCTTGGAGGTATGTTCATTTTTCTGCAGACAGTTACGTTTGATTTGATCTTGGCAAGTAGATGCCAGAAATAGTCAGAAATGAAATATTTAAAAAACAAATAATAAAACTTATTAATGTAGTAGCATTACGTAAGGTAATTCTGTGGTAAATAATTTTTTATATGTGTAAAATGTCAAAAAACACTATAAAAGAAATGACTCTAAAAAATAACTAAAAATAGTTTCTTTTAGTACTCAATGGGACCTGACTGTGAAAGGTAATATAGCAAGAGCTATATTATTATATATGTTAATATATATTATATCTAGCTCTATGCCAGATATAAACAGGCAGGCCATTTTAATAGATGGGCCAGAGCTGGACTTGCAAAAATCTGTGAGACAGGTAAAATTTGAAATCTAGGCAATTCCATGTTAAGCAGCAAAGTGGATTTTTGACATTGAGATAACAGACCTAAAGTCTTAGCTGGAGTTCTTAGATGCTGGCCTGGCCTTTAGAGCTAGGGTATAGAGTAGAGGAAGCACAAGTGGGAAGCATAAGGAGAGATTTGAGGAACATTCTTAACTTAGGGGCTGAACTTACTATTTGTATTTCAAATTACAAGTAAAATGCTTTGAATATTCAGAAACCTGGAAGTGAATACATTTAAAAGTAGTTTCCATGCTCAGTGTTGTCTGAATTAACTACTTTATTAAGCATTATTCTACCTGGTTAGTCAGCTTTAAGTCTTTGTGCCTCATTGGTGGTACCTAAGGACTAGGCTCAGTTTGGTGCTTCGGGGTGCTCAGGGACTTGCCAGTGCCAGGGATTATCCTGGACCTCCTGCATGCAATACATAGGCTCCTCTACAAAACAGTAGTGTGCTCATGGAACTATATGTAGTACCATATATTAAATCATGGCAAGACAAGCTGCATGCAAGAGAAGAACCTTATACACTGTACTAGTTCTCCAAACCCATTAGTATTTTTAATGAGAAGAAATTATGTTGAAACACAGAATTGGTTTACCTTGCTTCATCTTCAATGTTCTGGTATGTGGGTGTAGCTGGAGAAGTCAAATTTGGATGTGATAAGATAGATGAAGGAAAATGTATCCCTCTGAATTGCCGAAAAGCTAATTCTGCATCAACGTTCCGAGGACTATTTGTCAGAATTCCTGAGTTCTTTCTCTTTTTGTCTGAAATTAGGAATTATGAAAGAATAACAAGTTATATTTTAAAAATGATTGTTGATTGTCCTTCAGTCAAATGTATGCTATCCATATTTTATGATATGAATTAAAAATTAATACAAACAAAAGATTATAATATATTTTGGAACTTAATTCTGCTTACATTTATCTGACCTAGCAAACCAATTTTATAATTTCTAGTACATTTTCTTTTATTTTTATTTTTGGTTTTTGGACCACACCTGTGACTCAGGGGTTAATACTGGTTCTGCACTCAAAAATCGCTCCTGGCTTGGGGACCATATGAGACACTGGGGGTAGAATCCAGGTCTGTCCTGGGTCACCTGTGTGCAAGGCAAATGCCCTACCACTGTGCTATCTCTCTGGCTCCTCTAGTACATTTTTTTTCAGCCACACCTGGTGACGCTCAGGGGTTACTCATGGCCATGCACTCAGAAATTGCTCTTGGCTTGGGCGACCATATGGGACACTGGGGGATTGAACCACTGTCCCTCCGAGGTTAGTGTGTGCAAGGTAAATGGCCTACTGCTTGCACTACCGCTCTGGCCCGTCCTCTAGTACATTTTAATTAAAATCTATTAAATTTAAGGCAATGAGTTACAATGTGGTTGACATTAATGGTCTTGATTCATAGTTAGCTTACCTCATCTCCAAAGTGCCTAAGACCCTCCACATATGTGCCTGCTAGGTAAATTTTTATTAGTTTTGTTTGTTTGGGGGCCATATCAGTTGAATCCAAAGATATTCCCAGGGTTCACATCCCACAGTTCTTGGAGAACCTTGCTATTGCCAGGGATCAAACTTGGATCTCACATGTGCAAAGCACACACAATTCGTTGAGCTATCTCTGAGTCCTAGGTAATTTTTAAGATACATGTGCGAAGGGACACAGGGAACTAGCTCAAAGGACTGGAATATATGCTTTATATGCTTGATGCCCCAAGTTCTATCCCTGGAATGAGATGGATCCTTATGCCTCAGTGTCACCAGGTATGGTCCAAGTGGCCCAACATTGTGAGCCCAGATATCAATGTACTGCTGGTCTGGGTATTGAAATACCTAGACCTTTTTCTGAGGGTTACCTAGAGTGGATCTTGGGTTCACTGAGCACTTTTTGGGATAAACACCCCCTAAAAAATAAAAAGCAATCATATTTTAAGTATAAAATTAAAAAATTGGGACAAACAGAAAACAGGTAAGAAATCATAAGGTCTCTTCAAAAAATCTAAGTAGTCATATAATGAATCATAACGGAAACAGGTATAGGAGTGAGTTGAAAATAAAAACTGTGGGGCCAGAGAGATAGATGGAGGTAAGGCATTTGCCTTTCATGCAGAAGGATGGTGGTTTGAATCCGGCATCCCATATAGTCCCCCAAACCTGCCAGGAGCGATTTCTGAGTGTAGAGCCAGGAGTAACTCCTGAGCACTGCTGGGTGTTACCCAAAAACCAAAAAAATGAAAACTGTTATTCTTGAAAATTACATATTTTTTACTATTATTTATAATGAATTGTTCTAATTTTACTTATAGTTAAATCAGAAGGATACACTTCTTGTTTTTATTAAATCTTAAAGCTTATGTAAACTGAAGCAGTAAAAAGTTAAAAGAAACATTTTGAAATATACTATGCTGGATTTCTTTCAACTAAGTGAACTTTCAAATCACAGACTGTCTATGCATAGTTAGTTTCTAGGTCTTTTTTTTATAATTGTAATGTTCAGTTTCATTGTTTAACAGAGGTTGGAGGCAAAGTGGGAAGTTAAAAGAAAGGGAGGAGGTGAGACCCTAAGAGATAAAGTGCCCCCCTTCCCAGTCTTATCAAAATGATTGCTATTGATGAGGTGGGATGGGGAGAAAGCTTTTTTTTAAGTCTGGGTTTAAATGTATATAATAGAATAGAACCATTTTTGTGGTCTATTATTTTAATGCACTCCCTCCTTTGAAGATATATTGCTTGAGGAAAGGAGCTGACTGTGAAATAAACAAGGACTTGGCTTACAGCAGGACCAATGACATGAGAGGAGCTTGGCCTTGCAGACACAGGCAGAAGAGACAGGACCAGTGTACTTTGAGAAGAGCTGGCCTTGAGGTAAACAAGAGCTTAGCTCTACTTTGCTCTGCCACCATACATTTAGCCTCACTACAAAATATTAGAAACACCACACCTCAAAGGTCACAATGAGGAAACAATGCAGAATCCACCAGGCTTACTGACCGAAGATTGTAGTTCTGAAGGCACAACTAGTATGGATTCTCTGATAAGGACTTGAGAGAGGAAATGTTGAGGATGTTAAAAGAACTTAAATCATGGAATAGAAATCCACAAAAAGGTGAGAGAATTTAAGAATAGAAATGAGAAAACTCAAACATAAATCATAGAACTGGAAAACTTGTTAAGTGAAATGAAAAAGTTACTGGAAGGCCACAGAAGGAGAGTAACAGCTGCTGAGGATAGAATTAATGATGTGGAAGATGAACTGCATAATATCTTCATATAACAGAAGAAGTTGAAAAAAAGCCTTAAAATAAACAGAAGATGCAAAAATTCTCAAAAAGAGTGAAAAATAGGGATAAATTTAACAGAACAACATAAGAATTGTAGGGGTCCCAGAGACCCAGAAAGAAAACTCTCATGAAAAATTCCATGACTATTGAATCAAAGACATCATTGCTGAGTTTTCCAGAGTTGAAGAGTGCATGCACCACATCATGGACAACTGAATAGTCCTAGCAAAAAGAGACCCAAATAAAAGCATCCCAAGACATATTTTAGTCACAATAATAAAAATCACAGCTAGAGATAGAGTACTGAAGATCAAATGGAAAATTACATACAGAAATAATCCTTAAGATTACAAGATTTATCACAAGCAACCCTCCATGTCTGAAGGCAATGATGGAACACAGTGAAAAAAACAAAAAAAATTAGTGCCTCACCAAGAATACTTCACATAACCAGACTTTCATTCAGATTTGAGTGAAGAATTCACAGCTGTGAGGAAAAACAACAACTCAGAAACTTTACAGACTCAAAGTCACCTTACAATAACAATTTAAAAAAGGCACTTCAAGACAGATTCAACAACACACGGAACATCAAATATAATATGACACAAAATCCCATAACAATAATCCCTCTCAGTCACAGACCTAAAATATCAATTTAGAGACAGATGGCAAATGGTTCAGACAAAATTGAATCTCACAATGCAAGAAACACATATGAATAATCAGAGCAAATACAGACTCAAAGTCAAAGGTTGGAGGACAATCCTTCAAGCAAAGAACTTCTAAAAGGCTGGATTGGCCATACTAATATCAGATGACATAGACTTTAGGCATAAAAAGGTTATAAGAGACAAAGAAGGTTATTTTGTATATAATAAATAGATATGTACATCAGGAAGAAATTATACTCATAAGCATATATGCACCCAGTGGGGGGCCAGCAAAATACTTAAAACAACTACTAATAGACTTGAAAAAGACATTAATAGCAAAACAATAGTAGTGGGGACTTCAACACTGCCCTGTCACCTCTTAATAGATGAACCAGGCTAAAACTAAACAAGAATATACTAGCTTTGGAGGAAAAATAAGAGTGGCTTAGTATATATATATATATATATATATATATATATATATATATATATATATATATATATATATATATATATATAAATGGCTTTTCATCCCAACAAAGCTGACTATACATTCTCTAATGCACTATACATTCTCCAAGATAGACCACATGCTGGGTCATAAAACATACCTCCATAAAATCAAAAGGATAAAATGGTGTCAACTATCTTCTAAGACCATGATGCTCTGAAAATAGAAGTGAATTATAAACGGACATGGAGAAATAGCATTAACACTTGGAAATGAAACAATTCACTACTGAACAACCAGTGGTCAGAGAAGATATGAGAAGAAATCAAAAGATCTCTGGCAACAAATGAGAATTGAAAAATGAATTATCAGAATCTGTGGGACACAGCAAAAGCAGTAAAAAGAGGAAGGAAGGAAGAAAGGATCTACATAAAAAACTTAATGGCACAGCTTAAGAATTTGGAAAAATGACTAATGCCTACTGAAAATAGGCAGGCAGAAGAAAATAATAAAACATAGTCAAGGAAAACATTTCAGATGAAATGATATTATATTAGAAAATCCTAAAGACAGGCCCAGAATGATAGCACAGTGGTAGGGCGTTTGCCATGCATGATGGTAACCTGGGTTTGAGTCCCAGAATCCCATATGGTCTCCTGAGCCAGCCAGGGGTGATTGCTAAGTGTAGAGCCAACAGTAATCCCTGAGCACCACTGGGTATGGTCCCCCAAACAAACAAACAAACAAACAAACAAAGAATCCTAAAGACTCTACAAGAAAGGTTTTTTTTTCCTTTTCCTTTTTATTTTTGTTTTTTGGTCACACCCGGTGACACTCAGGGGTTACTCCTGGCTACGTGCTCAGAAATCGCTCCTGGCTTGGGGTACCCTATGGGATGTTGGGGATTGAACCACAGTTCGTCCTGGGTCAGCCGAGTGCAAGGCAAACGCCCTACCGCTGCACTATCACTCTGGCCCTTCTACACAAAAGATTTTGAAAACAATATATTTATAGTAAAGTGGCAGGCTACTAAAAATAACAATCACATTCACAATTATTCAGAAAATAAAGTGCCTAGAGGTCAACTTAACTAAAGCGGTGAAAGAGCTATACAAAGACTATACAAAAACTCTTCTTCAAGAAATAAAAGAGAGGGACCAGAGAGATAGCATGGAGGTAAGGCATTTGCCTTGCATGCAGAAGGATGGTGGTTGAATCCTGGCATTCCATATGGTCCCTCGAGCCTGCCAGAAGTGATTTCTGAGCCCAGAGCCAGGAGGAATCCCTGAGCGCTGCAGGGAGTGACCTAAAAACCAAAACCGAAAAAAAAAAAAAGAAATAAAAGAGGACATAAGGAAATTAGGCATATACCCTGCTCATGGATTGGGAGGATTAACATTATTAAAATGGCAATATTCCCCAAACATTTTACATATTTAATGTAATCCCTAGAAAAATACCCATGAAATTTTTCAAAGAAGTAGATCAAAAACTCTAGAAGTACATACGTAAAAATAAATGTTCATGAATGGCTAAAGTAATCGTTGGGAAAAAAAGATGAGAGCTATCACTTTATCCAACTTAAAACTGTACTTTAAAGCAGTAGTCATTAAAACAGCATGATACCGGAAGAAAGGACAGACCCTCAGATAAATTGAAGCAACTTGAATATTCTGAGATGGACCCATAGATCCATTAATCTTTGATAGAGGGGCAAGAAATGCAAAATGGAGCAAGGAAAGCCTCTACAAAAAGTGTTGTTGGGAAAACTGATCTACTACATGCAAAAAAGTGAATTTGTCGCTATTTAACACTGTGCACATAGGTAAAATCAAAATGGATGAAAGATTTTGATATCCGACCTGAAACTATAAGGTACATAGAGGAAAATGTAGGCAGAACACTCTATGACATTGAAGCTAAAGGCATCTTCAAAGGTGAAACACCATTGGTCAACCAAGTGGAAGCAAAGATAAACTAATTAGACTACATTAAAATTCTGCATCTCAAAGGAAATAGTATACAAAGACTGCTCATGGATTGGGAGAAACATTCATCTAATACTCATCAGATAAGGGGTTAATATCTAAGATATAAAATGCACTGATAGTATTTAGCAGGAAAAATAACCCCGTCTAGAAATGAAATGAAGATATGAACAGAAGAAATACAGATGGAGAAAGGCACATGAAAATATGTTTCTTATCATTTATCATCAGGTAGAAGCAAATAAAAACAAAGAAGTGATATCTCACAGCAGAGACTGGCACAGTCACAAAGAACAAGAACAACCAGTGCTGGTCCAAATGGACTTTAATGCTAAGTAGTCCTTCCTTGAAATTGAGGGGACGAAGAGATAGCATGGAGGTAGGGAGTTTGCCTTCTATACAGAAGGATGGTGGTTCGAATCCTGGTATCCAATATGGTCCCTCTAGCCTGCCAGGAGTGATTTCTGAGCATGAAGCCACGAGTGACCCCTGGGTGCTGCTGGGTGTGACCCAAAACAAACAAAACAAAACAAAAAAAGCTGAAATTGAGCTCCTATTTGATCCAGCAATAATATTCCTAGGGATATACCCTATGAATACGAAAACACAATAGAAAAGCTCTCTGCACTCCTATGTTCATCACAACACTATTTACAGTAGCCAGAATCTGGAAACAACCCAAGTGCCTGAAAACAGATGAGTGGATAAAGACTGTTGTACATCAACACAAAGAAATACTACACAGCTGTTAGGAAAAATAAAGTCATAAAATAATTTGCTTACACATGGATAGATACGAATAACATGCTGAGTGAAATGAGTCAGAGGGAGAGGGGCAGACATAGAATAATATCACTCACTTGTGGGATATTAAAACACAAGATAGTACTGTAATACTATCTAGAGACAATTGAAATGAGAATCAAAAACCGGAGAGATAGCACAGCGCTAGGGCGTTTGCCTTGCATGTGGCTGACCCAGCCTGCCAGGGGCGATTTCTGAGAGCCAGGAGTGACACAAGAGCACCACTGGGTGTGGCCCCAATGCCCCCATCTCTTCCCTCCCCCTTCCCCGCCTGTATTTGAGACAGGCTTTCTACATTCCTCACTCACTGACATTGCTATGATAGTTATCAGCATAGTTATTTTCTCTAACTGGACTCACGCTCTTTGTGGTGAGCTTCACATCTTGAGCCAGTCCTTCCGGCCTTCATCTCTGGGAATTATTTCAATGTCTTTAATTTTTCCTAAAACCCATAGATAAGTGAGACTATTCTGTGTGTCTCTCTCTCTAATTTCACTCAGCATAATAGATCCCATCTATATCCATGTATAGGAAAATTTCATAACTTCATCTCTCCTGATGATATTCCATTGTGTATATGTACCACAGTTTCTTTAGCAATACAAGTACTTTTAAACCTCTAGTTTCTGCTATTTTAGAAGAAACTGATTTTTGTAAATATTTATTTTAAAATATGGCAAATGAAATACTGATTTTTATAATAATTTGGAAAACATACAAATATTACAAAAAAGCAAATATCCAGTTATAGCCTATTAGTATTTGAGCAGAACCAAATATACAGTTCTTAAATCTAGGATAGCCATATGAAACTTGTACTTGTAGTTTTAGGAAATGTAGATGAGTGATATGTAGCTTTATACTTTGTTAAAAAACATTCATTCTATAATTCTGTCACAGTACCTTCAGGTTCAGTAGGTAAAGTAAAATCCGATTCCATGTAATGGTTAAGTCCACCAGGTAGAATTACATTTGTTATTTTTAGGGAAGGACCTTTCAGTGGTCCAAATGATCCATAATCCATAGAAGAGCTAGTAACAGGAGTAAACTGAATAATAAAATGAAATAAAATAGTTAACAATGCCTCACTTCCTCAACTTTAGTTTAGTCTTTTGCTACAAGATTCTTCTGACATATATTTTAGGTCAGGAGTTATGTATTTCTCTATTAATATTTTCTTTTCTTTTTAAATATATATATAATCCTTCACCAGTGCAACATTCCCATGACCAATATCCCAATTGTCCTTCCTCCCCACCCTGCACAGGCCTGTAGTCTAGACAGGCTTTCTACTTCCCTCATTCAGTCAAATTTTGTTATGATAGTTCTCAGTGTAATTATTTCTGTGACTGCACTAAACGATCCCTGTGGTGAGCTCCATGTCAGGAGCTGGACCCTCCAGTCCTCCTCTCTTTTGTCTCTGAGAATCATTACACAAATGTTTTTCATTTGTCTCAAAACCCATAGATGAGTGAGACCATTGTGTTTATCTCTCTCCCTCTGACTTATTTCACTCAGCATAATAGATTCCATATACATCCATGTATGGGAAAATTTCATGACTTCATCTCTTCTGATGGCTGAATAATATTCCATTGTGTATATGTACCATAGTTTCTTTAAGCATTCATCTATTGAGGGCATCTAGGCTGTTTCCAGAGTCTGGCTATGTAAACAATGCTGCAATGAATATAAGTGTGAGAAAGGGATTTCTGTATTGTATTTCTCTAAACTCAGAGTTGTTACCTGACAAAAAAGTGAAATACAGTTTTTTGGGTCTAACTTCCCCCAGGACCCGACATTGTCATTCTAGCCTACATTGTATTCATTTTATAATCTAGCATGGTATTTTTGCTTTCTGACCTTAAGGAAGTAGCAAGAGTAAGAACTTTCAAAAGAGTCTTAAGAATTAGGTATAGATTTAAGAAAAGGAGAATTAGGCCTTATCCCTTTTTGGATGTTTCTTTTTATTATTCATAGGAATTCCTGTACAGTAAAAGTTATATATTTGTTTTCCTTATATACCTGGTAAATTAATTTCTCCAAAACAAGAAATAAGTACTAAAAGAAAGGCATAATCGTATTTTTCTAGTGAATATGCTAGCTCTCTCTTTTTTTAAATTTAGTTGAGGATTAAGAATCTATTGAGATGGAATTTGGGGAGACCCCATGTGGAAGGCCTTCTCCCTAACTTGGGTGCACTGGGAGCCTTGATAGGCCCCCAGCCGTCCCCTCTGCTGCCCCCGGCCTCCAGGCCTTCCCTGGGTTCCAGCCCAGGCGGCCAGAAATGGTGGTTCCTAACTTGGGGTGTGCTGAGATTTGCTCAGTTGCACTAAGTCTGTCACTGTCAATTTCTGACCAGTCTACATGTGGAAAACTGCATGGGGGCCTTAGCCCCCGCGTGCACTGCATGTATTAAGAGTATTCCCTATCCTTATGTTATGTTTTGCATATCCAGAATGTCCATTTTGTATTCTGCCCTTTCCCACACCCCTACAAAGCTCATTTTTACTCCTTAACTCTCACCCCCCCAAACATCACTAACCCACATTACTCTTTTTAACTTTAGTACTGCACAATCCTAATCACAGACCAAAGCCATGCATTGTGTGTGACAACCCCAAACTGTTTCAAAAGACATAAAATAGACACGTATTTCTTTAGAATATTTTGTGTTTTTTCTCTGACAGCTATAAGTCGTACTAAATATTCTCTTATACAGTGACGATTCTAACCACTTTTTATCTTCTCTTTGTGAGCTGTTCAATAAGGAATTTTGGTGAAAGAGTGTTGGGGACTGACTTGTTTGAGGCCATTTTGCTGTTCTTTCTGCCATATTCCAGCTTTTCACCTAAAAGCTATTTTGCAGTCTTGCTGTAAGTTTTTGAGCTATAGAGAAAGGAATGTGCAGCTGTAGATATAATTAGCTCTAGCCCGGAGGAGAGCAAAAGCTGCCTGGTACCGTTATCAGAAACTAGGCCTCACTCCTTAAGACCACATTCCGGAGTGAACTAGGCTGTTATCAATAAGTGTATGCTACATTGTCTGTTCAAGATCACTGAGGCAGGCACATCTTGCACCACCTCCTGATAGTCAAGCAATTAGGAATGCAGCTGGAAGGTCACTAGAAATTTCCATAGCAACAGCACGTTCATCATAACTTGAAGGTCATCCAGCCCCCTAGCCCACTGCCCACTTCCTTATTTAGAGAATGCCTAACTTTCTTTGTTCCTTAAAGCCTGAAATATATCCTTGCCTTGTATGGGCCTTCGTGCCAAAAGTATGACTGACATCACCTTTGTACTGCCCCCTTCTCCTTCATTATATAAGAAGGAGCTGTAGCCCAATAAAGGTACCTTTGAGCAGTGAGACGCTGCCTTGGGTCTTTATTATTAACCTCTTTCAGATTTTTTACAGGTGTGGTTGCTCTTCTACTCAGCAAAATAGGAGTGCGGTTGTCTGAGAAGCCTTTCCAGCTAATTCCTGCTGGCCGGGTCCCCCCTGGGGGGGCTTCAGGACCCCGCAAAAGAGTCCCCCAGTTTAATGCTGTTGATTGAACCATGTCATGGGGATTGTTGGACTTGTTCTTATGGCCCCCATATGCGCCAATAACACCACGTGGCATTGTTCCTTTTTTGCATAGGCACATTAAAACGGGAAAATACTATACATACAAATAAGATCTTATCTAATAGAGATTGGAACACACAAATCTTGTAGTGCAAAGGGACCTTACACCCTGAACATTGACATAACGACCTGGCACAGGCCTCAGAAGAAAGGGCATTTTCCATTCACCCCTGAACCAGGGAAGCCATCCACGAAACATCCAAGTTTGTCTATAACATCACTTGGAAGCAATCCTCTACCACGGAAGACCCTACCACTGCTCAGACATCTACCTGCTCAAAATAGACATCCCTTAACACTGAGAAGACTTAACAACAACGACATGCTTACAGGACAGGGCGCTCTGCATTGCCCTTTAATTGTGAGGTGAAACTAGAGGATGCTCCACATCCTGACTTCAATGTAGGATATGCAGATTCCAGGATCTTTAATACAGAAACATTATACCAACAGCAGAGACTATGTGAAAAATAAAAGTGTGTTGGCACTACAGACAATGTCTTGGATTGGACAATCTAGCTTGCCTGGAGCCTGGAGTTGGTCTTATGCCAGGAAACTTCAGGGGTAGGGTCTCTTTGTATTTAGGCCAAGGTTATTCCTTTCCATGCCCCTCATATTTTGGTGGGCCTATGCAAACAACAATTGCCACTCTAACACCATTTTTACTGTGCTCCTTTGACTCTAATCCTTAAAAAAAATCTTAAAATTTGAGGTTAACTTAAGCTAATATGCATGTACATGGAAATGTAAAAAATACTATGCCTCTAATGTTTAAGGAGTTACGTAAGTTTTATGGCTTTAGATTGCCTTGTGTGCTGTTAAGAAATATTATAATGTGTTACAATCTGGGGACTTGAGGGACAAAGTAATTGTACATGGATTCTGTTTTATTTATCTTAATGTTCTTTGGCTGAAAGTTCAAAGTTAAGATATCAGCAAGGGGACTTCTTCTGAGAATTATGTTTTGGGTGATTGTCCTTCCACTGTAACTTTACCTTGTCCTCTTTCTTTGCATCTTTGTTCTCATAATTAAAAATAAAAAATTAAAAAAAAAGAATCTATTGAATTTTAAGGACCAGAAAATAAAATATTTTAGGTTGGAGACTTGGCTTCCTAGAAATTTATGCTGCTCAGTCTTTATTCAGACTTATTTCTAAGCATATTATTCAATTTAATTAGAGGTATAAGCTTTTGATATTTCTACAAAATTGCCAATTTTCCTCAGTGAGTGTAACTAAGAATGGAGTCTTGTAAAAGGTATTAGACCATTCACTAAAGCCAGCTGGTTACAAATTTCCCAACTTAATCCTTTATGGAGTATTTTTCCTTTACAAAACTAGAATGCTCCCAAATTTTCTTATAAAATAAAGTCTGAAAATGTTCTGGTAAAAGCAATTCTTTACCATATTTTTCATACCACAAGACCCCCACCCCCCCCCCAGAGATGGGGGGAAATATCTGTGTGTCTTATGGAGCGAATGCTGCCTGGAGCTGAAGCCTGAGTGCAGGGAGGAGAGCAGAGACTAACCACTTGTTAATGACAGCCATAATGATTCTTAATGTCATGTTGACTGTTTACTTAACATGGTTGAAATACTATTCGGTCATAATTTATCAAATATTTTAGTACATGATTTGCTTTAGAGTATTTTTTCTTGTTTTCCTCATCTAAAAACTATATGCACAAATCTTATGGTCAGGTGCATCTTATAGAGCAAAAAATACAGTAATTTATCTTTTCTTAAAGTGCTATTAAGAAGAAAATAACAGGCAGGAATGATAGCACAGCAGATAGGACGTTTGCCTGACAAGTGGCCAAAACCGGGTTTGATTCCTGGCACCCCAAGTGGTTCCTTGAGACTTCCAGGAGTAACTTCTGAGTAATTTTATTTTTTCTTTTGAGAGGGAACATTTGCAGTATTTAGGGGCTACTCTTGATGTGGGGTACAGAGATTGCTCCTAGTGGAAATCAAGAGGCCATCATCTGCCTGGGGCTTGACCCTGGATCTCTCAGTGAAAAGCATGAATTCCAGAACTTTGAGCTATTTTCCTAGACTCTGAGTGATATTTTTATGTGCATTGAATAAATTAGATGCACTTTATCCAACTTAGTCATCATTAGTTTAAACTAGAATTTATACATTTAAATAGCAATTTTAATAGCTCTTTCACTGAACTTTATGTGCAATGGTATATAAATATACATACACAAAGGCAGACTAATACTTCTTTCTCAAAAGATGTCTATGTGACAATCTCCAAAATTTCTGAATATATAATTTACATGGCAAAGAATACCTTGCAAGTTTAATTTCTGCATTTTTCATACCATAAAATGCACCCCCTAAGTGTGTCTTATGGAGCAAATGCCACCTGGAGTTGAAGCCTGAGTGCAGGGGAGGAGAGCATCTAAAAACTATGTGTGTCTTATGGTCAGGTGCATCATATAGAGTTATACATTTTTAATTGACTTTTTTAAAAAAACATGTGTCAATTATTTTACTTACTATAACTCTATTGCTGAAAACAAAAACTGAGTGGGGAGAAACCTACTCCTACATACTGTGCTCTGGGGATCAGAGTATTTTATAGAGGAAGTGGAATGAATGTCCTGAAGTAAATCAGTGATTTAAGAGATAGCATCAACAGAAGTGTTGTCCCTTCCCTCTTCAACACAAATTTTAACAGTCATTTCTATTCAATAAGTAAATTAAGTCCAGTTTCTCTATTTTTTAAGCATATGAGTTTCTGTATTTCTACTGTCCTATATTTCACTGTCCCACCCTAGTTAAAATTTTTATAATATAGGACTTGAATTATTCTAAAAGCCTCTTCACAATTTCTCTGCCTCTGGCCTTTCCCCCTTCAGACTTTGCACAGATCTGATAATATTCCATTGCATTCTTTCCTTTCCTTTCCTTTCCTTTTTCCTTTTTCCTTTTTCCTTTCCTTTCCTTTCGTTTTGTTGTTGTTGTTGTTGTTGTTGTTGTTGTTTTTGGGTTTACTCTTGGCTCTGCACTCAGGGATCATTTCTGGCAGCACTGGAGGATAATATTGGGTGGTGCCAGGGGAAGAAACAAGACAGTTTAGGCCATAATTCCTATTTTCTTTTCTATATGCTAAGTGGAAAGAGCTTTATTGGTAGTTTCTATTTATAAAAATGACAAGCTTTGTTTTTCAACCTTCTAGCATTATCTGACATCTAGGTAAAGAAGCACAAAGATTTCAAACTATTTCCCTAACTTCTATTTACACATGTGTTCTATTCACCAGATTAAGCTATATTTAACAGCTGACTAAATAGATACTATAAAACATCTGGGATTTATGTATGTAAAATATACACAAAGTATAATATTAATAGTATGTTGGTTTTTTTTTTTTTTGAAGGGGTTTGGGTCACACCCGGTGGAGCTCAGGGGCTACTCTTGGCTCTGCACTCAAATCGCTCTGGGCAGGCTCAGGGGACCATATGGGATGCCAGGGATCATAGCCAGGTCTATCCTGGATTGGTCATGTGCAAGGCAAACACCCTACTGCTGTGCTATCACTCCGGCCCCAGTTTGTATATTTTAAATGGAAAGTGGAAATAATAGAATTATTACCAAATTTTTCTTTGCTTGTAGTTCAGAGAAGTGAAATTCAGCCTTTGCTCTATCTTCTGCACTAACAGGAATTCCATCTAATAGCTGCAAATTTGGTAGTCGAAATATGATTATGTGGCGGTGGACTGTTTTTCTACAAATCTGCATAAAATTCAATATGGAAAGTAATCTATTAAAATATCTTTTATTTCAATGATCAACCTATGTGGAAGGAATTTAGCATTAGGCAGTAAAGAAAATGACACAATAGCTAATTTATAGGATTAAACTATACAATTGTAAGCACCTTTCTTGAATAATTCTCAATTCCTTGTTAAGCTTCATGAATGTAAGAGCTTTTGTTTAAAAAAAAAGCCAAGGCTACAATTTGGAGGCTTATTTAATTAATTTTGGGAGTGTGTTAGGGGGTCACACCTGACAGTGCTCTGGGGCTACCTCTGGTTCTGTGCTCAGGTGTTGGTTCATGAGTTGCTTTGGGGAACATATGGTGTCAGATATTACACAGCAGTTGGCTGCATGCAAAGTAAACATCTTAATACCCTGTACTATCCTCTCTGGATCCATATTTTTCTTTCTTTTTTCTTTTATTTTGGATCAATATTTTTGAAGTATGTTTTATGATTATTAATTGTAGGCAACTTTAACTCATGAGGAGACACACATATAAGAAACTATTTGAAACATAGTTTTTATAATCATTACCCAATTTAATACAATTTAGTGTTTTTAAAAAAGACTACATTTCAAGTCACAAAACAAATTTCATAATAACAAAAATATTAATTGTCCATATCCATAAGTGAAAAAGGCACATTATGAGATTTTGTTACACAAAACAACAACACACATGCATACCTCAATATTTTATGAGTTAAAGGAGAAATATTTTGAAAAGATTTTCCAAATAAAAAAATTAAAAAAAAGACTATGAATCGGGGCCGGGTAGGTGGCGCTGGAGGTAAGGTGTTTGCCTTGCAAGCGCTAGCCAAGGAAGGACCGCGGTTCGATCCCCCGGCGTCCCATATGGTCCCCCCAAGCCAGGGGCGATTTCTGAGCACATAGCCAGGAGTAACCCCTGAGCGTCAAACGGGTGTGGCCCAAAAACCAAAAAAAAAAAAAAAAAAAAAAAAAAAAAAAGACTATGAATCAAATTTTAGGATACTAGCTAAAAACAGTACTTTGTAATCTAAAATTTATTTCATTATTTTAAATTCTAGAAAACTAAAGAAAATGATGAAAGCTGGAAATTAATGAAATGGAAGACAAATAATACATGCAATAAAACCAGAATATGAGATTAATACAATGGACAAATAATGATTAAAACTTACTAAGAAGGGCCGAAGAGATAGCATAAGAGCAAAGAAAATTCAAGAAACTTAGGTATATAAATAGACAAAATATAAAAATGAATATTTATATTTATAACCATTAATTAATTTGAATAAGAAGCATTCAACTTAACCTAAAAATATTAATCCCTGATCATTATAGAAAGGTCTAATTATCCCTCAAGAAATTATTAGTCTCTTACATAAACTAACCCATAGTTTAGAAAGAGAAGAGCTCCTCATTAATTGTATGAGGTAAGAACAATCTTGAATTTGGAAAGAATAGTATAAGAAGACCAACTACAGGGTTATTTTTACTTATTTTTATTTTTATTTTTATACTTAGTTCTTCAGATGAAATATTAGCAAATTAAATTCAGCAAAGTTCAAAGCATGACAGAGTAGTCACGCTACTTTCCAGGAGCTCAAGGTTGATCATGGCTAAAGACTGTCAGTGAAAATGGCAATTAACAGCTAAGAGTATTTTCTATCATTTATCTATATACTACTAATTAGTCAAAAATCAATGGCCATTAATTTTAAAAACAGATTGTAAATTTGGGTTAGGAAAAAACATGAAAGCTATCTATAATCTATAGTAAACATCTATTTAATAGTGACACATTAGAAGCAATTTTAAATCAATAATTTATTAGTGTTTCTGCCCAACTTGAACCAGAGTTCCTAGTAAGAAAACAAAAGAAAAGGAAAGGAAACAAAAAATCATTATGATTGGAAAGAAGTGGTTCATTATTTGTAGTTAATTAAAGAGGCTTTAGCAAGATTTCTGAATAAGGAGAGATGTGTGAAATTAGAATTTCTATACTTCAGAGACAATTGAAAAAATAGTTTAAAATAATTTTACTGTTTATAATAGTGATGGAAACATAATAAATTTAACAAATATTTTTAAAATCTTTGTGTAGAAAAATGAATGCATCATTTGTGTAGAAAAAGTACAGTATAAAATGCAGAGATATCCATGTTTATGAATTGAAAGATGAAAACTAGAAATAAAAAATATTGATTCCTATATTTGTGGACATAATCTCCTTACTGGACTTTCAATCCTTTTATTCCTGCACTAGATAAAACAGTATCTTCATGGGTAAACCTGAGAAATCATGTTTAATTTGTCTTTTTTCTTGGGAAGAAACTTAATGCTGGGAGAAACATTCCTCCCACAGTTATTTCTGCCATGTAGAAAACTCAGCCACTGTGACCAGGGAGATCCTGATTGCTGTTCCTGGGATTTGTTCACAGAACTATTTGGATTTCTCAGTAAGCTACTTATTTTTATTTCTTCATTGCCGCTGTTTAATTTTTGATTTGTTCAGATTTTAGGCAAACAAGTTTGACATTTTCAAATGCTCCAACAGAAAAGAGGTGACAAATTTCTTTCAAAATTAATTTATAAACTCAAGGCCATTGTAAGTAAAATATAAAAATGGTTCTTAAATAACTTGAGAAACTGTTTCTTAAACTCAGAGGAAATATAAAAGGTGAAGAATAGAGGAGAAATAAAGATAAAAAGATAAAAAGAGAAGTGGAAGAGAAAGCTTATCAATGCAATTACTTCAAGACTTATTTATCAAGACTTACTTTCAGAATTTTAATAATTAACATTCCAATAATGTCACAAGGATACATAAATAGTCCCTTTTAACACAATGCAACAGAACAGATATAAAACAATAGCAGTTTATATTATAGTCATTGGAAGGAGATGCTACTCATTAAGCCATTCTTGGATAACTGTGTATTTACTTGAAACACATAATTAAATAGTTATCATATTACATAAAACAAATTATAGCTTATTGAAATGAACCAATGAAGCAAGAAGTAAAATACTCACAGGATTGCCATAAACTGTAAGCTCTTTGAGAGAAGGGATAGCATCAAGCTTTTCCAGTTCTGTTATATCCTATTCAAAAGTTTGTATATTAGAACTAATATATTCAAATAAAGATTAACTTGAAACAATGAAATATAATTAAGACTTAAGTTTAACTTTTGACTGAATACTCTGAAATGACCTTGAATTAAGTAATTCATATTTCATAGTGGGGAAGTCATTTAGCTTCACGGATGGTTTGGTCCTTGGTACTGCATATGGCCCCATGGACACTGCCAGGAATACCACAGAGCATAGAGTTAGGAGTAAGCCCTGACTGAGCACAGCCAGTTTAGTCCCAAAACAAAAGAATATGTAATAATAATAGTCCTATTTTAGTTGTAGTTGTTTATTATTCCTGCAAAAGGAAGACTATATATAAATTTTTTTTTCATTTTTTTGGCCACACCTGTTGACGCTCAGGGGTTACTCCTGGCTTGGGGGACCATGTGGGACACAAGGGGTCTGTCCTAGGCTAGCCCTTTCAAAGCAGATGCCTTACCTCTAGCACCACCGCTCCAGCCCCTAAATATATTATTGATCATAATGGCCAAATAAAAAACATGAATATACTATGAAGAACATACAATTTATGGAGGATTTTAAAGTGAGTCGATAGATATTGCAGATACCTTCACCGAAGTATTGTTTTTTTTTTTAACTTAGCTTTGTTACTTCTAGTTCATGAGCTTTTAGCCAATGAAGGCTTATGATCTGTTTGCCCAATTATGGAAATTAATGTTGGTATCAACCTACCTATGTTGGTATCAATCTATAGAAATCTCTCCCCAAAAGAAATGAGAACTAAAGGTTAAGAATTTTGAGGACTATAGTAATTTAAGTAGAAATAAACAATCTATAAATTAATCTTTTTATTGCTCTGAGTTTATTTTTCTGAAGTCAAATCTTATGGACATTTTAAGGTATTACAATAGTAATAATATAATGTTAAAATGGTCCATATAAATGCTAAGTTTTAAGTATATAAATAAAAAAGGAGTTTATTCTATGATTTATCATATAGAGGACGTTAGCTATTTTAAAATTCGAAAACAAACTCTTATAGGTCTTATTCAATTTAAGTTAAGGGAAGACCAACCACCCTTTCATTTCACAGAACACTCCTAGGGAAAAGCAGGCACCCATGCCTAATCTCCTGTAAGCATGCTACTAAGTGTTATATAAAATAGGAAGAATGTCCTTATGTATGAGGTACTATTAGAAGTTTATGCTCTTAGCTCTAGTTGTGGCTTATTGTAAATATACTATTGTATATACATACATACATACATATATATATATATATATATATATATATATATATATATACAATCGCCAGGACTGGCTGATAAAATGCTGTATAACCTCAAGAATAAAATAGAGATGCTTCATTATTGAACCATTCGTCTATGATAAGATGACTCCCACGCAGAATTTCTCTTGAAGAGCTCTGATTTTATCTTATGCTAGACTGTTGTGTGAGATATGGAAGGACTGAGAAATTCTTGGCCATAGATTTACTTTAGAAAAATATTCAGGGGCCCGGAGAAATAGCACAGCGGCGTTTGCCTTGCAAACAGCCGATCCAGGACCAAAGGTGGTTGGTTCAAATCCCGGTGTCCCATATGGTCCCCCGTGCCTGCCAGGAGCTATTTCTGAGCAGACAGCCAGGAGTAACCCCTGAGCACCGCCGGGTGTGGCCCAAAAAAACCAAAAAAAAAAAAAAAAAGAAAAATATTCAGGTGGTGTTTTATTTCTACTTAAAATACTATATTCCTCAAAATTCTTAATATTCAGTTCAAATCCTGAAATGTCTCAGCCCCTATATATTCTTGAGATTATATTGGTAAAATTTGGTAACAGATAAGATCTGATTTCACAATAATAATTTGGATCAGCTCAATTACTATGACTGGAAAACTTTTCCAACAAATTAAAATTATTCTAATTTAGAGTTCTTTTTTTTTAAATATATATATGGCATTGAGGAGTTTCTCTGTAATCAGAAATCACTCCTGGCAAGCACAGGGGACCATATGGGATGACAGGGATAGAACCCAGGTCAGTTGAATGCAAGGCAGATGCCCTACCCATTGTGTTTTTGCTCTGGTCCCTAAATTTCTTCTGTCTTTCTGGAACTAGAATAAATTTTTGAGAAAGTACTTCCAGTCTTGGAACATACCATTTAGCAGTTGTATGCCATTTAGCTCTAAGTGTAAGGGGTAGATAGAACTAGGTTGAGTTAGCTTTGTAAATCTAGAAGTAGGATGAACATTTCCCTGACATTAACAGTTAAGTATTGCTAGCTAAATTTTAGTGATGTGTTTGAAATGTTTAGAACAAAGACTTGTAAATTCCATAATAAAATAATATTACCTGTATTTTATTATATCCTAGGAAAAGCCTCTCTAATTTTACCAATGGTTGCAATTTATTTAACTCCCGTAACCTATTTTCTTCCAGGCGAAGTGCCAAGAGGGAGCTCGGTTTGGCAAAGGCACTGTCATTGAATGCTTTGATGCGGTTACGGTCCACAACCAGTTCCTGAAGCTGTACTAAGCTGTCAAGGCCTTCCACTTGACTGATTTCATTCCCTGAAAAAAAGATGTCTCTTATGTCAAATAGCCCAAATGTACTCAATATAAATAATTTTTAATATTTTAATAACATTATTTTAAGTATCAAAAATAACATTACCCAGGATAAATGGAAATGTAGTTTACAGGAAGTAAACTATTTCTTTTACTGGAAATAAAAAGAATAAGAAGGAGGAGCTGGAGAGATAGCATGGAGGTAAGGCGTTTGCCTTGAATACAGAAGGATGGTGGTTCGAATCCCAGCATCCCATATGGTCCCCTGAGCCTGCCAGGAGTGATTTCTAAGCATAGAGCCAGGAGTAACTCCTGAGCACTGCCAGGTGTGACCCAAAAACCAAAACCAAAAAAAAAAAAAAAAAAAAAAAAGAAGCACTTGTGAGTTAATCACTGGCTACTTTTTTGAATTTTCACTGACTATGATATATAAACATAAATCCATATATAATGCCTAAAATAAAGCATTTTATAGGACTATTGTATAATATTCTTTAATCCTGAAATATCATATTTACATTATTTATATAAAAACCATTTGTGATTATTCTTTTTCTCAATCTGTCTTAACTAAAGCTTGATATTTTGTCTAGAGAGTGATAAATTCTTTTTGTTTTCTTTATTTTTTTTTGAGGGGCCACACCTAGTGATACTGAGGGCTTATTCCTGGCTATATATTCATAAATTATTCCTGATGGTACTTGGGAATCATATGGGATGGTAGAAATCAAATATGTATTGACTGTATTCAAGACATATCCACTACATTATCTTTCTAGTTCCTCAAAAATCTATTTTTTGGGGGGACCACACCCAGTGATGCTCAGCGCTTACTCCTGGCTAGGTACTCAGAAATCGTTCCTGGCGTGGGGGACCATATGGGATGCCAGGGGATTGAATCACGGTTCGTCCTAGGTTAGCACGTGCAAGGCAAATGCCCTACTGCTTGTGCCACCACTACAGCCCCAAATCTATTTTTAATAATAAAAGTTGATACTTTGTCAAGTTTAAGAAAGTAATGATGAAATTCATTTTTAATATGAAACTTTCACATTAACAATACTTACCCTGTAGAAATAGAAATTTTAGATTTCTTAGTCTGTTAAGTTGGAGGTCAATTAAGTTACAAATTCCATTGTAACCCAAATGAAGAACTTCTAAACTGTGCATTATGGTAGGCAAATTTTCACTGTTCACTGTTTCTCTGAAACATAAAGGTAAATTTCAGTGCACAAATATAATTTCAAATAAACTTAATAAAGTATGGTAATAAAAAGAATATATTTACCAAAAAATCAGAATTAGAACTACTACATATTGTCTCTTTATATCTTACATAAGACATTTTTCTTTAAATGGTAAGGAATAAAGGACACAAAAAGTCAACTGAAATGAATGGCATAATCTGGCAAAAATTATGATATTCAGATTAGAAAAGAATAAGTAAAAATGCATCTTCTAATACTATGATCTTGTAGTTATCTATCCCACAAAATCCATTAAATAAAATGTGTACTAGGGCTAGTGAGATAGCTAATAAATTTATAAAATAATTATGACTAGTCCTTTATTTAAGGAATACCTTTACTGCTTCTCATGAAGTTCTGAATCCTTCAAAATAATCAACTTTTCCCATAATTCTGTTAATGATGATTTGTAACAATCTCCCACAAACCACTGACATTTTGATGGCAACTAGAATGCTGAATCCATCCAGAGGGTTTTCAATTGACTTTTCCCAGAACCATTAGCAGAGTCACTATCTATGGAAGCTACAGCCATACAAAGTGTATTTAATTCCAATAATAACATTGGAAAGTACAAGTCACTTCTTGATCCCTGGACTGTAGAGCCAGTATTGTGAGAGCAGGCATGAAAACTGTATTAATTACCTTGAATATTTCCATCAAGAGATCTTGGGTAATAATCAATGAACATTATCAATAAGTAATAATATCTAGACTCTTTCTAAGTACTAGTTCCCAGCAGCAGGATTAAAATATTCAGGATACCGTTTTGCAAACATAGCCGCCACCATATAGACTTTATTATTCCATCTATGTAGAGCACACAAAGAGTAGATTCAGAGTAATCTTAAGGACCCTAAAATGTTTGGAATGGTGAATGGGCATTAGCTTCCACTTAATGTTGTATTAACCTTTAATGAGAGTCAACCTGTTCTTTGAAGTTCTGAGGTCTGGCAGACTTCTTTATAGTCATGCAAGTTCTAAGTGGCATTATGTCCCAATGTAAGAGTTGTTTTGTCCACATTGAATGTCCATCGTTTAGGAGAGATAGTTCAATGTGCTGAGTGGAGGCTTTGCATGTGGGCAGGTTGGGTTCAAACTTCCAGGGTATCACATGGCCTCGTGAGTGTCAGTAGGAATGATTTCCCTGTACAAACACAGTGCAAGTGGAAGTAGACCCCAAGCATCACTGGCGAGAGAAGGAAGGAAGGAAGGAAGGAAGGAAGGAAGGAAGGAAGGAAGGAAGGAAGGAAGGAAGGAAGGAAGGAAGGAAGGAAGGAAGGAAGGAGGGAGGGAGGGAGGGAGGGAGGGAGGGAGGGAGGGAGGGAGGGAGGGAGGGAGGGAGGGAGGAGAGATGGTAAAAAGGAGGGAGAGATAAAGAAAAAGAGAATGAAAATGAAAATCATTTTTACTTTGCTGTCATTAAGAAATATTTTCTTTCCTGGAACTTCATGAAACAACTTCTACTTAATTCAGACTTTTCTTCTGTACCTTTTCACATGTCTCCAAAGGCTCAAAGAGTTAAGGCCTTGCTCTGAATTTGACTTTGGTTTGGGAGAATGCTGTGGCTAGTTTGATCTTCTTTTTCTGTACAGGCAGCATGTTTGTTTTGCTGCCCTTCCATTTGTGTGTTCACTAGAGTAGCACATTCAATTTCCTTTCAGAACTTTTCCTTTTCATACACCATTTGTCTGTTTAGTGCAAAAGGCTTAGCTTTCAGTCCACCTGGATTTTCAACATATCTTCTTACTGAGTTTAATCATTACAGCTTTTGACTTAAGCTGAAAGAAATTTGACTTTTTTTTTCACGTGAACACTTAGAAGGTCTTTGTAGGGTTATTTGTTAGCCCAACTTTGAAAATGATGTATTTACGGAATAGGGACAGTGGAGGTAAGATATATTGGGAATAGTGGTTGGTGGAGCAGTTAGAACATATACACATTTATAAGTTAAGTTCTCAATATTATGTTGAAAGTTTGTAGCCCTCCAAAATAATTACAAAAACAAAATAAAATATAACTGGTCACAAAGACCACATCACGTACACACAATTAAAAATGATTATCAAAATGTGAAAGACTTAAGTGAGCACATACTTCTATAACAATAACACTTACAAACTTGCACAATGGATGGCTGCCATAGACTTTCCATTTATGCTAAGTGCAATGTCTGCAAAGAACAGTAAATTGGGGCACAAAAAAATAAGACATGCCTATATAATGAATGGAATACTACTTGACAGTAAAGTAAAGCTCATTAGACACAGCAATTCTCAGAGCAAACCTCTGAAAGAAGTGATACACACAAGATTATTTACCATGGAGTCCAATAATAAAAAACTCTAGGGAAAAGGATAAATTATAGTTATAGAATACAACACAGTGGTGGTAGCTGACAGGGAGAGGTTACTGGGGTTTTGCAATGCAAAATGAGAAGATTTTGGAATAAGAATGGCTTGTACCTCAACTGTAATGTTGAAAGTTTTTGTTAAAAATTCACTAAATTGTATATTTAAATTGGTGTTAGTATATTTTAATTATATTTTGGTGGGGATGATAAAACATGAGGAATTTTTTTCACTGGGAAAATCAGAACCAAAGTACTCTAGAATATTTTGATGTTCTACCAAAAATGTGTCAGAAGGTAGAAGGTATGTCTTTGTCTTCTTCATAAAACATCTTTTTCATTGATACTGGGTATTAAGTGACTAGACAATTTAGAAAAAACAAACAGATGAACAAAGAGAGGTCAAAAGAAATTTCAATCAGGATCAGTGAGACAGTACAAGCGCTAAAGTGCTTGCTTTGCAAATGGCTGAGACAGGTTTATTCCAGGCACTGTATATAGTACCCTGAGCACCAACAGGGGTCACTCCTAAGCATAGAGTTAAGAATAGCCATTGGGCAGTGCTTAGTATGACCCAACTTACCCATCCTGACACCTTCCCTTTCTCTCCCCAAAAGGAACTTTAGTTCATGCTTCTATCTATATAAAGTTCTTTTTTTTTTTTTTTGGTAGGATGATAACACTGTTTTGAAATTAAATGTAGTAATGGTTGCCTAGCTTTGTCAATATACTTAAACAATTACAGAAGAATAAACTAAGGGGATCTGATGTTATGGAAATATAAACTATTTCAGTCTTATAAAAGAATTGTAGGGATAAAGAGATAGTGCCAAGAGGCTGTGCATATGCCTGAAGGCTTGGGGTTCAGTCCTCAGCACTATCTGGTTCCCTGAGCACCACTAGGAGTGATCTCTTTAGCCTTTGAGCACTATTGAGTGTGGCTCAAGGTTTCTCCTTCTGCAACCAAAATGAAATAGAAGGTAATTAAATATACAAGGTTTTTTGTTGTTGTTTGTTTGCTATTTGCTTTTTATTTTTTGTTTTGTTTTTGTTTTTGGGCCACGCCCACTTGATGCTCAGGGTTACACCTAACTGTGTACTCAGAAATAGCTCCTAGCTTGAGGGACCATATGGAACACCGGGGGAACGAACTGAGGTCCGTCCTAGACTAGTGCAGGCAAGGCAGACAGATAGATGCCTTACCGCTTGCGCCACCTGCTCTGGCCCAAAGCTATTTGTTTTCTATTCTTATAATATGGATACAAAATGAAGAAAGCAGGGAAATAGCAAAGAAAAAGGAACATGGTGAAAATGATGTTGTGGTATTTTTTTTTATGAGTCCTACCATTAACATTTTGTATATCGTGGTGCCTGAAATAAAAAGTTTAACAACCAAAGGATATTTTAAAGATCATTTTATTCATGAGGTTTATTTTTGACACATATTGTTTTTAAATTTAAGTGAAATATGCTATTATCATTTATCTGCTTTTAAAATTCCTACCCCAAATTATTTATGATTATATAAAAGAGAATAATACTTATTCAATTTTGAGGCTGTTTGTCCATAGCCACTTGAAGAAACTTTCTGGTAGAGCAGTTGTCTGTTGGTTAAGTGAGCTTGAGGCTTTAGTTTAGGCATGATTGATTCAATGTGATTATAGTTGAGGCATAACACCTACAGAAAGAGTATGCCATCAGTTAGACACTATTGCTGCATATAACTTGGATGGTCACCAATAGCCTACAAAGTATTAGAAAGTCAGGATGACAATTGGACTATACAACATAATATATCAAAGATAATAACGACAATTTTGTTGCTGGGGATCTGACCCAGGTCTCACATGTGCAAGGTAATTATTTTACCACTAAGCCACATTCCTGGTTACCAATGACAAATTTTTATATTTTAACTTGTGTAGATTTGATTTTGAATGTGTTTTATTGCATAATACATTGGGAAATTAACAATATTTCAAAAAAATTATGGATACTCTCTAAAACTTCTCAGTTTTTTTTTAGTCAGCCACTCTTGACTTCAAACCTTGTTTAGAGGAGTTGACTTCTTAGTTAAAGAGATTGACTTTCCCTGTGTTTAAAGGGCCCCAGTAGTGGTCTCAGGAAAAATTTGAGGTCTGCTTCAACTTAGATGGAACTGGAAGGTGGCAGGATGTGGTAAATGAGTCAAAAAGTAAAAGATAAATGATCTCACCCATATGTGAAGATTATAAAGACAATACCTGATACAAACAAGTCATGAGATGATCAATACAACTGAGGAGGAACAGAGAATGAAGGAAGAGGGAGAGAGATCACACAATAATGGTGGAGGGTCTTGAAACACAGGTGAAGTGACTAGTGTAGTAACTGCGAGTGTTAATCAATGAATAGTGCTTCAAACTATCATAAGTTTTTTAAATTTTTAAAATAAAAATTAATTTCCATAAAACAAACACTAAACCATGAACAGAGATGTTGGCTAGAGAACTTGTTCTGCAACTATAGTTCACACCAATTCCTACAGAGGCAGAATTCCATCTTGGCTCACTATAAAGCAAGATTTACTACTCATAAGACAACTACATAAAACCAAAGTCAACACAATGATTTTGGAAGGTAGTAATTTTCTTGCTTTGTGAAAAAAATTCAGAATAATCTCTCTTATTTTGGAACATGACATGAAAATTCTTTGGGTTGTACCCAGTTGGGCAGGGATATTTCCAGAAGTGCTTGGGGACCATATAGTAGTCATAGTTGTTAGGGAAAGAACTTGGAGCTCTTTCATGCAGAATATATGCTCTGGTCCCTTGAGTCAACTCTTGATCCCCAAAAATACTTTTATCCATTGCAGTGTAAATTTTAATGGAAAATTTGTGAGTGACTCACCTTCACACTGGGCAGATAGATTAATCCACTAAACGAAGTGAGGTTATTGTTCTGTAAATTCACATTACACACATTTCGAAATTGGTCCACTGGAATCAAATCCAC
The DNA here is from genome assembly GCF_024139225.1 of Suncus etruscus. Lineage (NCBI taxonomy): Eukaryota > Metazoa > Chordata > Mammalia > Eulipotyphla > Soricidae > Suncus > Suncus etruscus. Next base: position 4,625,690 of record NC_064850.1, on the reverse strand, counting down.
AGTTCTAAATTTAGACAAAGTAAACACAATTATAATTTTACTGAAATGCAAGAAGTTAGGAAGAAAGGGGAAATGCAGATTGTAATGGCTGCAAAAGCCATATTTCCACGCAGGGAAAGTAGATCTGGAGCATGGTCACCTAAAGCTGAGAGTAAACTATGCATGGCAGAGTAGTAATCAGTCTCATCAAGCCGAGAGAGAAAAAGCTGCCTGCCAGACTGCAGTTTTTATTTTATTCTATATTTAATAATTTCTTTACTTGAGCATCGTGGTTACAAAAATGTTCATAGTTGGGTTTCAGTCATAGAATGTCCACCCCATTTCACCAGTACAATTTTCCCAACACCAATGTATCCCATTTCCTTCCTTTTCCACCCCCTGCCTGTCTTCAGACCATATATTCTCCCCTCTCCCCTCCCCTCCATTCTCCTCTCCTCCCCTCCCCTCCCCTCCCCTCTCCTCTCCTCTACTCTTCTTTCTCTCTCTCACTATCACTGTCATGGTAATTGTCAGTGTAGCTATTTCTCTAACTGCACTCACCACTCTTTGTGATAAGCTCCATGTCACGCACTGATCCTTCCAGCTCTCATCTCTAAGGTCTCTGGGTATTATTACCACATTGTCTCTTATTTTTCTTATATCCCATAGATGAGTGAGACTATTTTATGTCTATTTCTCTCCCTCTGATGCATTTTACTCAGCATAATATGTTTAGGAAGATTTCATGACTTAAAATTTCCTAACGGCTGGATAGTATTCCATTGTGTAGATGTACCAATTTCTTTTTTTTTTTTTTTTTTTTTTTTTTTTGGTTTTTGGGCCACACCCGGTGACGCTCAGGGGTTACTCCTGGCTATGCGCTCAGAAGTCGCTCCTGGCTTGGGGGACCATATGGGACGCCGGGGGATCGAACCGCGGTCCGTCTCCTAGGCTAGCGCAGGTAAGGCAGGCACCTTACCTCGAGCGCCACCGCCCGGCCCCTGTACCAATTTCTTTAGTCACTCTTCTGTTGTCACGCATCTGGGCTATTTCCAGATTCTGGCTATTGTAAATAGCACTGCAATGAGTATAGGAATGCAGAGGGCATTTTTTGTATTGTGTTTTTATGTTCCTAGGGTATATCCCTAGCAGTGGTATTGTTGGATAAAATAAAATTAATAAATTAAAGTTAAACGAACATGCCTTAACCATCTTTATTAATTTAACATATTTTTTTCTAGAATTTTCTGAAAGGCAACAACAAATATGAAAAGACACTGTCCTTAAGAAATGAGATTTGGAAAAACTATATTAAAAAAGGAAAAGTTTTAGAGTTAGATGTAATGGAGTTTTAAAGGAAAAGAACTCTAAGGAGGAAGCAAATGGTGACTTCACATAGGAAGAAGTTAGGAAAATTTTAGAGGGTTTTTGAGCTACACCAAGCAGTACTCAGGGCTTACTTCTAACTTTGTGGTTAGGCACTTGGTGGGGGGAACCATATCTGGTGTTGGGAATTTGAACTAGATAAAGCAGAATCCAAGGAAAGTGACTTATCTCCTATATTATATTTCTGGGACCCTGGAGAAAAGATCTTAAATGGATACTTAGAGAATATACAGACAGTCAGATAATTACAAAAGTTACAGGGTGGAACAGGTATAAATAAACATGTAGTGTCACCTAATGATTGAGATTAAGATAATAGAATATTAAAAATTCTGGACTTGTGACTGTAGCAATATGTAAAGTGCATAGAGGGTTTATTCTGCAGGTGGTCAACCAGGGTTCAATCCCCCAAATCTTATAAGGCCCCTTGAACCCCCCAGGAGTTATTCCTGAATGAGGTCAGAAGTGACCACTGAGCACTACTGGATGTGGCATATATAAACACAAAAGAAATTTCTGACTTTAAGAATTTGTGGGAAGGGAATGCAGTTAGCATAGAGAAGGAAACGGGCCAGAGTGGTGGCGCTAGGGGTAAGGCGTCTATCTTGCAAGTGCTAGCCTAGAACGAACCACGGTTCAATCCCCCAGCATCCCATATGGTCCCCCAAGCCAGGAGCGATTTCTGAACGCATAGCCAGTAGTAAACCCTGAGCGTCAATGGGTGTGGCCCACAAAAAATAAAAATAAATAAATTTAAAAAAATGGAGAAGGAAACGCTATGACAATTAGAGTGGAAATTATCACTATGAACAAAAATTGGGTGCTGAAAAGATGTAAAGTACTATGCATTATACCCCCTCAGTGACAGAATTGCAAACCATGGTGACTAAAAGGAAAAAAAAGAGAAGCATCCTCTGTAGAGGCAGGCTGAGGGAGGGGTGGTGATGGGAAGGAAATTAAAGATACTGATGGTGGCGAATGAACTCTGGTGTTGGAATATCTCTAAAACTCAACTTCAACAATTTTTAAGTTTTGTACCCCATGGTTATTCAGTTGGAAATTAATTTATGAGTTTTTCCCATGACAGTGTACTTCAAGGGCGGAGAAACCCTGTATCTTTTAGGCCAAGAGAATTCTTCCTCTAATTTCCCCATTATTTACTGTGCCTATGCAGAAGAAAAAAAAAGAAGCAGCACAATATAAATTATTTATTTATCTATTTATTTTTGTGCTCCACTTTGCTTTTATTCCAGGACTGTAGTTATGTGGTGCTTGTCTTTATTACTGTAGTAGTCTGGATTTTTTGTTTGATTTTTCTTTTTATATTGCTGTGGTGTTTCTCTTCCTTTCTCCCTTCCTTCTCTCAAACTGATGTTGAGAGCCTCTAAGAACTCTGCCCATTTTCAGCTTGCTTGATTTTTATCCCATTTTATTGCTTGTCTTCTCTTCAAATGAATCACATGTCTTGAAACATCTTGCTCCGCCTCTCAAATTGAGGGGGAAATAATGGAGGGTACCAAGACCAAGCAGTTGTATGATCACTAAGTAGTGATAAAAATGATCAGACTTTAACACCAAATCCAAAGTCAACGACAAAAGAATCGATACCCAATCTACAACAAGCTAGACACAGAGGGGACCACTTATACTAGCAGCCGGAGCGGGGGGGGGGGTAAGGGAGAGGGATATGGGATGCAAGCTGGGAACAAGGGGGAGGGGAGAACAACTTTGGTAATGGGAATCCCCTGATTCAATGTTAATATGTACCTAAAATATTACTGTGAAAGATATGTCATCCACTTTGGTCAAAATAAAAATTATTATTATGTAAACAAAAGAAAATTAATTTATGTGCCATATAAAAGAATTTTTAATATTATTCTGCATGTAATAAAAAAGTCAATGAACAATGCTGAGAAGAAAAGTGATATGGTAAAACTTGAATTGTAGAAGGTAGTATAGATAACAGACAAATTTCAGTGAAGATTACTCTCTAAGACAAAACACAATATAAGATTCCCACATGGTTTTACAATATGGTTCATCTTCCAATTTAGGTTAGTGATGATTAGTCTGGAAATAAAGAGGGAATTAAGGGAAATATATAAAAATCACTTGACTTATACACAACTGATCCAGGCTTGATCCTCAGTACCTAGGGTACTGAGCAGAATCAGGAGTAAAGCTTTGAGCATCTGAGTATTACCAGGTATAACTCCCCCCCCCCAAATAAAAAAAAAAGAGAGGGAGTGAAAGAGGAGAGAGAAAGAGAGAGAGAAAGAGAGAGAGAGAGAGAGAGAGAGAGAGAGAATTCCTAAATTTTTGGATGGGCAACAACAAACAGATGGCTGTTGTTTCCAAGATGTTTAAAGAACAACTGAATATTTAAAATGAAGAATCTAGGTTTGGACTGAAGAATGATTATTATAAATAAAATACGTCCAAGGGCATCTCCCTGAGAAAGAGCGATTCATGAGAATAGCATCAGAGAAATGGCAGAAGTAGAAGAAAAATGTCACAAGACTGATAGAGCACATGAGGAGTAAGCCTAGTGAGCATGTACTAAGCTTAAAAGTTTGGTTATAAGGGAAATAAAGACCTTAGAAATAAAATAACGATGTTTAAAATCACAATGTGTGATTGCATTTCAAAGTGTGCTGAAGTTAGTGCAATATTTTAGAGCAGAATAATATTTTTAGTTGTTATATTTGGATATACTTTGTATTAATTATAAACATTAAAAATTACAAATTTCACCATATTATTTGATTAAAATCTTACCTAATGGAGGATGATGGCCAATTTAGTTCTTGCATTTGGAAGAAGTCTGAATGTCCTTGTTGTTCTGCAATCATGTCAGAAGTAAGTCGGCCACCAAATAAATCTTTTGCACACTCAGTCTCTGATGGTTCCTGTAAAGGAGGACACGTGATGATTTCCTCCTTTATTGATGATATTAATTCTTTGGCTTCAAGCCAAAATGGAATGAATGTATTTCTATCTGCCCCATTAAGTACATCTAGCCACCACCTATATCCTGTATATATATTTATATATAATTATATATATTTATATGTACATTTAAGTTTATATATATATATATATATATATATATATATCAAGAAACTTAAATGTCTTCTCTAAGACCCAGCTTTGAACTGAGCAATGTTATCGAACTGAAGAATCTTCCTTCATATGTTACTTGAATTATGGTAAAAATTTTTATGTTTAGCCTTTATCCTCTCTCCTGGTTGGGCCAGATGGCCAGCCAGAAGGGCAATGAAAAACTATCTTTATTTTTTATCTAGAGAAAAATACAAGACCAGTTTTGTTTTGTACGTTACTCACACATTTTCTTTTTCTAATTTATACATAACATACAAAGAAATGAACACAATATAATTTCATATGAACTAGTAAGAGCCAGGACTTAAGGCAAAATGATCCAACAACAATCCACACCAAAAGGATACATTTGAGAAAAGCCTAAGTGGTTCTACCTAATTAAATTTTATTTTCAAATATAATTTTCAGATTTTACCAAAACTCCATGCCAATTTACTAAAAGGCGAAACAATCAAGAAATGGATACCAAAAATGTAAGACTATAAATTTTCTACAGTGTTGTTTTTCCTCAATAGACCCCAAAGTACTGTGACCACAGGGCTAACTCTGGGGGCACTGGGACCATTAGGATCCCAAGAAGAGGGTCAGTTTCCCAACAAACTTATTCCCTAATTGTGGAATAGTGGTAACATTTCCTAATAGTGGGAAGTTTTCTGGTGAAGGGGATGTGTGTACTATTTTATGACTAAAACCCAACTACAAACATGTTTGTAATCATGGTGATTAAATATATTAATTTAAAAAATCTGACTTTTAAAAGAATGTCTATCAGGGGGTCCTCAAACTTTTTAAACAGGGGGTCAGTTCACTGTCCTTCAGACTGTTGGAGGGCCAGATTATAGTAAAAACAAAAATTATGAACAAATTTCTATGCACACTGCATATATCTTATTTAGAAGTGAAGAAACAAAATGGGAATAAATACAATATGTGGCCTGCAGGCCGTAGTTTGAAGACCCCTGGATGGTATGTGATTTGTTTTGGTTTTTGGACCACACCTGGTGATGCTCAGGGGTTACTCCTGGCTAAGCACTCAGAAATCGCTCCTGGCTTGGGGGACCATATGGGACTCTGGGGGGTCGAACTGTGGTCCGTCCTAGGTCAGCCGCGAGCAAGGCAAATGCCCTATCACTGCTCCACTGCTCTGGCCCCTGGTATGTGATCTTATAAAATCTGGAAGATTAATGTAGGGCATGCTGATGTTCATCAGAACTTCCATCCAGGTTTAGAATGTGATTGTCATTGATAAGGAAATGTCCCTACATGTTCACTTAAGGTGGCCAGCTGGGCCTATGAAATCTATAGACCTTGAGGGTCTAAATAAATCTAGACATATTATTTTTGCATCCTCTAAGGCACATACTGCTATTAAGAACTGCTCTGTCAGCAAAAGCAGTCAGTAGATACTGAAGATGGCTATATGGCAGATGTCCCTAAGTGGGAAGTTTCTTAATGTAGCTGTCAAGTCTGGCATAGTGGTAGCCCCTAGGTGGTTAATCAAATGAGTCTTGATGAGAATAGATATTGGCTCTGAATTGGCCTTTGCTTACTCCATATTAAATGAAAATGTTGAGAGATATAAGGGAATGCAAAAGGAGATAGCATAATTCAGATATATATTGTTTCTTAAAAAAAGGAACACACATGATAGTATATGTCCAGTAAGAGCAGAGCAATAGCCTTCTGAAAGAAATAGTGTATTAAAGTGTGAAATTAAGACACTTATTTTTTCTTTTTGAAATTAAAGGACATTTCTGCTCTGTGAAGTGATAACTATTCATAAATACACCTGCACGATGTATGCTCTCGCAGAAGCACTTATGACAGATAAGTTGCTATAGTAGGAACTGTTGACATCACACACAGAACTCTTTCAACAATTGTGACTTTTTTAAAAAATAATTTCTTTATTTAAACACCATGGTTACAAACATGTTTGTAATTGGGTTTCAGCCATAAAATGCACACCACCTTTCACCAGAGCAACTTCCCTGCCACCAGTGTCCCCCATTTCCCACCTCCCACATCCCCTGCCTCTCTCTGAGACAGGCATTGTATTTCTCTGTCATTGTCATGGTAGTTGTTAGTGTAGCTATTCTCCAACTGCACTTACCACTTTTCGTTGTAAGCTTCATATCATGTGTTGGTCCTTCCAGCCCTCATCTCTATTGTCTCTGGATAATATTGCTATCCTGTCTTTTATTTTTCTTAAATCTCACAGATGAGTGAGCTACTCTGTGTCTATCTCTCTTCTTCTGATTTATTTCATTTATCATAGTAGTCTCCATGTCCATCCACCCATCCATGGGCATATTGCGTGACTTCATTTTTTCTAACAGATGCATAGTATTCAATTGTGTAGATGTACCACAGTTTCTTTAGCCACTTGTCTGTTGTTGGGCATCTGGGTTGTTTCCAGAGTTTGACTACTGCAAATGGCACTGCGATGAACATAGGGGTGCAGAAGGCATTTTTGTGTTGTGGTTTTGTGTTCCTAGGGTATATCCCTAGGATATATTGCTGGAACATATGGGATCTCAATTTCCAGTTTTTTTTTTTTAAAGAAATATACATACTGTTTTCCAGAAAGGCTGGACTAGATGGCATTCCTTCTGGCAGTGAATGAGAGTTCCATTCTTCCCACATCCCCACCAGCACTGATTGTTCTTGTTCTTTGTGATGTGTGCCAGTATTTGTAGCTTGAGATGGTACCTCATAGTTGTTTTGAATTGCATCTCCCTGATGATTAGTGTGATGCGGAGCATTTTTTTCATGTGCCTTTGGCCATCTCTATTTTTCCTTTGAGAAAGTGTCCATTTCTTCTTCTCATTTTTAGATGAGGTTAGATTTTTTTCTTGTTATGTTCTGCCAGTACTTTGTATATCTTAGATATTAGCCCTTATCTGATGGGTATTAGGTGAATAGTTTCTCCCATTCTGTGTGTGGCTTTTGTATCCTAGTCACTATTTCCTTTGAGGTGCAGAAGCTTCTCAGCTTAATATAGTCCCATCTGTTTATCTCTGCTTCCACTTGTTTGGACAGTGCTGTTTCCTCCTTGAAGATGCCTTTAGTCTCAATGTCATGGAATGTTTTACCTACATTTTCTTCAGTATACCTTGTGGTTCTAGGTCTGGTATCAAGGTCTTTCATTCATTTGGATTTGACCTTTGTGCATGGCATGAGATGGAGGTCCAAATTCACTTTTTGACATGTAGCTGACCAGTTGTCCCAGCACTGCTTGTTGAAGAGGCTTTCCTTGCTCTATCTGTGTTTCTTGCTCCTTTGTCAAAGATTAATTGATTGTATGTCTGGGGGTCATACTCTGAATACTCAAGTCTATTCCATTGATCTGAGGTAGATCCTAGACAGACACTAGTTTTCTTTTTTTTTTTTTTTTTTTTTTTGGTTTTTGGGCCACACCCGGTAACGCTCAGGGGTTACTCCTGGCTATGTGCTCAGAAGTTGCTCCTGGCTTGGGGGACCATATGGGACACCGGGGGATCGAACCGTGGTCCGTCCAAGGCTAGCGCAGGCAAGGCAGGCACCTTACCTTTAGCGCCACCGCCCGGCCCCAGACACTAGTTTTCTAAGATGAAGAGGTGAGAGCATGAAGGGCCGGTTTGCACCTTACAGCTTCATGAAAATGGTTATTCTCACTCAATGGGAACATAAGCAGAGTTAAAGGAGAGACTATCCTGAGGAAATGCTTTTTAACTTTAACTACATGCTTTTTAACTTTTTATATTTAATTTATTTTCTAAGTAAGTTCCTTAAATGAATCACCATGAGATAGATACAAAGTTGTCCATGATTTAGTTTCAGTCATAAAATATACAACACCCTTCACCAGTGCACATTTTTTTTTTTTACCACCAATGTCCCCAGTTTTTCTCCTATCCTCCTCTGGCTTGCCTCTGTAGCAAACATTTTTCTTATCTATCTCTGCCTTTTTTTCTTTTAGATATTGTAGTTTGAAATATTGTTACTAAAGCAGAATTGTAGATTTCACTTTATCCCTTTTCAGCACCCAGTTCCTGTCCAGAGTGATCAGTTCCAACTACTATTGTCACAGTGGCCCCTTCTCTGCTCCTCCATTATTTGTGCTAAGCTTCCTATCGTGATCTGGTCCTACTGGCCCTCATATCTATTGTTTCTGGATATTATTGCCGTACTATCTTTTTTTCCTTATAAACCAGAAATGAGTGTGATTAAGAAGCTGTTTCTAGATCCAAGAAAATAATAGGGCATTAGAGTAGTCATTTTTATCTTATTCCTTAAAACTTTGCCCTTTATCCTGGGGCTGGAGTACAGTGGGTAGGGCATTTGCTTTGCATGCAGTCGACCAGGCCTCAATGATCGCCAAGTCCCACCAGCAATGATATTTGAGTATAGAGCCATGAGTAAGTCATGAGCACCACTGGATGTGACCACAAAACCAAATAAAAAAGGTAAAAAAACAAATACAAAAATATTTACTGTTTATGTTTTAGGCCTTGAATCCAGGGGGTACAAATGTCAGCAGTATTCCCCCTTCCCTGACACTTCAATTTAGAAAACTAAGCATCGGTCAGAGAAGAAACTTTCTAAAACCAGATCCAATTTGTACTTTGCAAATGTACTTTATTTTAAGAGGTATGTTAAATTTTGGTATCACACTAATGATAAAGCAGTGTTCAAAATAACTGTGAAATATAATATATTAGTGACTCTACTGCTTGGACCAACTGCAATTAATCATGAAACAACTCACAATTGGTATTCCATCCAAAGCTTTCAGTTCTGGAAGATGAAATAGTACAAACAGCCGGTAGTTTTCTTGATTCCATACAATAATGTTTCCAAACAAATCTAGAATTACCAGGTTGCATAAACTCTAGGTAATAAAAAAAAACATTCACATTAAAGTCATATGACTTGATTTACTAGTCCCCCCCCTCCCTTGAATGCTTCTTTTGGGGGGATCCCAAATCAGTACTTCAGGTTGTTCTCAGGAAGCCAGAGGGCTTTACCAGCCAGTTCTAAACCAACTGGAAAGTAGCTGCATACCAGGCCCCAGTGGTACAATACTGCTTGGGCCTTGCAGTGTCAGAGATTACCTGGACCAGGTGGTGCTGGAGTCCTCTAGGATGGAACCTGGATGGCTGAGGGAACCAGGTGGTACTGAAAATCGAACCCGTTATACTATGTTTGGCAATTATCCAGTACATATTTCATATTTGAATTACTCTATAATTTCCTAGTTATTTGCATCTTTTTTTGGGTGTGTGTGAGAACTCAGTAAGTATTTAAACACACAAAAATGGGATGGGAAGCTAGTCCAGGGGTTAGCATGATCGTGAACCAGGTTTGATGCCATGAACTCCTGAGCATCCCCTGGTGAAGCCGTGGAAGCTCCCAAACATTGAGTAACTCTAAGATGTGGCCTTGGAGGCCACAGAGCACCAGTAGGGTAGCTCTCATGGTACCCAGCATTACAGAGCTTGAGCAGCAGGTTGGGTTCTAGCATTGTTACCAGCCTGGTTGGCTGAGAATCTCCAGGAGAGATCCCTGGAGACTGTTTAGATTCCTAAACAAACAAAACCCACAAAACGTTACTACCCCAGATAGTTACCTTTAAGTTGCAGATTTCCTGATTTACAGCGATATAGTTATTGCTAAGATACAATTCGGTTAGAGTGATAACTTTCTGTAAACCACTCAATGAAGCAATTTTGTTGTTCTCAAGAGAAAGGGAGTGAAGATGCAGCATGTTATCAAATACATTTTTTTCCAAACTAGTGAGAAGATTATTATTCATGCTTAGGTGTGTTAATTTAGTCAGTTTGGAAAGGCCTAGAAAAATAAGCAAATTAAAAAGGAAATTCTAGACAGTACTGAAATAAAAAAAAAACTCTTGGTTATTTAATTGTTAGACCCTTTTTTTTTTTTTTTTTTTTTACAATTTAAATGGTCCGAAGGAATCTGTACTATTGATTACCTCCGGTTTTTATTTTTTTAAATTTTTTTTTATAAAAAGGATATATTTACTGAAAATAAACGGGTTTAGGGAAACAGGATAAAATCATTAAAGCAAAAATCCTCAAATATATCAAACATATGTCTATGGGAAAAGGAAAGAAATTTGGTAAAATTTTGTGGGTATAGAGAAATTAGAGTTTGGAATATTTTTGCTTACCTTCAATACCTTCACGGAGAAGGGGGTAAAGGCAACTACGTTACATACAAAGCACAACTAATAATATTCAATAAATTATAACATATATGGGTTATTTAAAAGGAGAGGAAAGGGGAAAGAGGACAGGAAGATGAACATTGGCTTACCTGGGTTCATCTAGACCAGCTGGTCACAGACCTGTTAACAGGTATTGAGAATATTCTGCCCCACATCTTGGAATTATTCTATGATCTTCCTATTCATAAATTCTGTCCTCAGTGTCGCTCTTTTTTATTAAATTTTGTTTTGATTAATTAGGCATTCCCATGTAAAATTTTTCAAGATCAAGTATCATACCTTCTATCTTTGATATGCAATTTCCATCTAGTATGAGCTCTTCCAAATTAATACAAGATTCAAAGCCCTCCATTTTTGTGAGATTATTATTGCTGAATGATGCCCATTTCAGATTTTCCAATCTTTCTAAATTTGTGATTTCAAAGAGATTTTGTCCATCAAGATTTAAGGCAGTTATCTGTAGAATAATTCACACTATATGTTACTCATCAATAAATTCAGCTATATAAAATAACTATATTTTAATGAACTAATTCAAATACCAGTGTTTTGCATTCTCTCAGGAACTAAGGACAGCATGAACCTTAGTTTACATAAGGGCAAAATTTGACCGGTTGTGATTCCAAGACGGAGTTACATGATTATATTCACACTACAATGTGCCAGTCACACTCCCACTGCAATCAAAGACTCATCCCATTTGCTGGGAGAACGTCTTCTGCTCTCAGGCCCTTCATGGAGTGTCTCTGCACAGTGCTACTCTCTCTCAAAGTCAGTCTTGTTCAGATTGTTCCATAGTCAGAGATAAAGAGATATGAGGGCCTGACCTGTTTCAACCCATTTTAGGGCAAATTTTGAACCATTCTTGCTGTCACATTCTCCAGAAAGACAAGGCTGTCTAAGTCAGTCAATACTTATCTGGGACCTATAATAAAGTACAACTAATAGCCTGCATTTTCAAGGAACCCCTCTTTAAGCCCACATACTATCTCTGAGTAGCAAGAAACCTCCCCTTTTCCTTGTCTGTATTCCAACCAGCTTTCCTCTTTCTGCCTGGACAAAGAATTTTTGCAGGATGTATCCCTTTTGAGTTGATCTCTGCCATTCAGCCTCTAAGTTTACAGGGTTATTTTGACATATAATTAGAATCTAACCTTTGGCTTTGTAGTATACCTTTATCCCAATTTTCCATTTGCTCCTACAACATTACAACCTACATCTTGGCCTCCTTATTTTATTTTAGAGTCACTTCCTCACCTACCTGTGCCCATTTTATGATATAGATAAAAGTTGACCAAATATTTATTGAAATCAAGATTTTATATTATATTTTTACAAAAGGAATTTTTACCTTCAAGTACCAATTTGTACCCAGATATAAATGTGGTCCTGTCTTTGAAATCTGTGTCAGAATTTTGGAAAAAGGCCATATACTAAGTATCCGTGGCTTTTCCTCTTTAGTACTAGAATGCTGTATGAGAGAAAACTGATATAACAACAACACATGATGAATAAAAAAAATATCAAATAAAGGTTCCTTTATACATAGCAAATAATATTATTTCTTAGAATAGTTGTCACTGCATAAATTTAAAATAGTTTTTGTCTTAAATGTTTCTAATATTAATTTTTTAAAATTATATAATTCACAAAAATATTACTATAGTGCAAACCACAGCTGACAAGATAGAAAATATTACTGCTATCTTACAAGGTTATTTCTATATCCTATTTCAATAGTTTCTTCTCCTTTCCCTCAGAAGCAAATTAGTCATCTTAAGCAAGTCAATCACTACAAAGAAATCTAAAAGTTCATATCAATAGACCTATGTTTGTATTAATAAAAACCAATGAAATAGATGTTTTAATTTTATGTAAATGGATAGGTGAATTTAGAAAATAGCTTTCCAATTTGCTAAACACATGATGTATCGATGCTGTTGGATGTAGATAGTTCATTCATTGACATTGCTATATAGTATTCCCTTACTGATTCTTCTATCATAGAACATTGGTATTCATCTTAGTTCTTTATTATTATTATTATTATTTGGTTTTTGGGCCACACCCAGAGATGCTCAGGGGTTACTCCTGGCTGTCTTCTCAGAAATAGCTCCTGGCAGGCACGGAGGACCCTATGGGACGCCGGTATTTGAACCAACCACCTTAGGTCTTGGATCAGCTGCTTGCAAGGCAAACGCCACTGTGCTATCTCTCGGGCCCCTCTTTATTAGTTTTTAATTAATTTACTTTATTGAAAGAGCATGCATTACATAGTTGACATAACTGAACATAGTGAATTTGTTCCAGATAAGTGGAAGAGCTATTATTTAAAAGAAAAAAAAATAAAAAGTACAGAAACAAGAAAATTTGCAAAAATTATTGTCTCACAATAAGATCATTAAGTGATAATCATTGTCATAGTTTAGTAAGTTCTTTTTGCTAGTTGACCATTCTGTTACTCCCTTTGTTTCTGAACATTAGGTACCTTCAGACATAAAATTGGTGTGTTCCTATGGGGATAACAGTATTAAAGAATAATGGAGTTGTCACAGCCACACATGGTTCAGAATTTCAAGTCTGATTGCTATTACTATGGCTTTTGTGAGGCATGATTTTGGCTGCCAGGGTTTCTGGAAGTATAAGAAGGCAGGATATCTGCCCTACTCCCCAAAAAATTCCTGGTGATGTCAGCCCAAATACCTGGAATTTTGGTCAGACTGGTATCTCTGCAGAGAGCCATAGAGGAGTGGTACAACAGGTTCATTGGCAAAGAGGGGACTGCTGATGGTGGGTGCAGGTGGTATGGCTTTGACAGGGTGGGAACTTGGCTTGCTCTCTCCTTATGAGATTGTCAGCTTACAGCTGCAAGGCCAGTATACCCATAATTTTTCACGGCTTGGTTTACATCTCTCTCTCTCTCTCTCTCTCTCTCTCTCTCTCTCTCTCTCTCTCTCTCTCTCTCTCTCTCTCTCTCTCTCTCTCGAACAGACTGAATCTATGAAGTTGGCTGGATATGGATACAGACTCCTAAGTTCTTTGCTATTATAAAAACTATTGGCATAAACATCTTGTGCATAACACTTGGAAAATACATATAAGAGTTTCTTTGGAATACATAGCTTTTCTTCTAAAACTTTAGTTTCACTTTTAAAGCTATTGTGTCCAATGACTTTAACTAACTAGCTACCTTTATCTCTTAAGGCAGTTTTGTTATTTATTAAGTTTTCATGTGTATCTGAGTTAATTTTTATAGTTTTTTAATCCTATTTGTTTATTAGTCTAATTTACTGCCAATTCTACATTCTTTTTAAGGATTTTAGCATGTTTTGACTTCTGGTAAAGTAATTCTTTAAGAGCTAAATATCAAAATAATTTGTTTTGGATAGATCAATAATCAATATTAATATTATGTTGAAAAAATACATAACCCACTGCAACAAGTAAATAGCTAGAAATTAGTTTTATTATTTTTCTTCTATATTTACCCATTCAATATGAGATAAGAAAGTTCAAAGACACTTTTTTTTTTTTTTTGGTTTTTTTTGGGCCACACCCATTTGACGCTCAGGGGTTACTCCTGGCTATGTGCTCAGAAATCGCCCCTGGCTTGGGGGGACCATATGGGTCGCCGGGGGATCGAACCGCGGTCCTTCCTTGGCTAGCGCTTGCAAGGCAGACACCTTACCTCCAGCGCCACCTACCCGGCCCCTCAAAGACACTTTTATTCCTTGTATCAGTAGTGTAAACCTTGGCAGAAATAGCTAGGTATTTAGAGTGGAGCAATTTGGGATAGATATTGATGCTACTACTTTTCTTTTTCAAAGCATGGTGTACTTAATCTGGATAATAAAGTATTTCTCTTCCTCAGGTTAAAGATTTTGTTTTTATTTCAGCCAGTCACTTATTAGATAGACAATTTCAATAATTGGTAAGTCATTCACAAATTCTCAAAACCTGACTTTCTTATCCACAAATGTTATTATTAGTATTTTTTTGACCACTCTGGTGACACTCAGGGGTTACTCCTGGCTATGCACTCATATGTTGCTCTTGGCTTGGGGGACCATATGGGATGCTGGGGGATCAAACCACAGTCTGTCCTAGGTTAGCACATGCAAGGCAAACGCCCTACCACTTGCGCCACTGTTCCGGCCCCAAGTGTTTCTTATTTTTTTATCTAGACTTTTGAGAAGGATTTTGGTGATTTCCAATTGACTAGCAAATTATGCTAGAGGTATATTTGATGTTAGAGTTTAGGGATGATGGAGTCTTACAATTCCATTGTTATTTAAATAGGATATATTTACATAGAAACATTCTATTATTATATACTAATATTTAATCAGTATACTAAGAAATACTACAATCTTAATACAAAATAATTATAAATGCATATAAATAAATACATATTTAAATCTCCTGAATAGCATAAATATTGAGAATGAATACTTAATGAATGTTAAGTAGTAAAATCTAACCTGACTAATTTTTGTTCCAGAAATAAATTTTGCAGCTGCTGTTGTTTCTTCTTCAGAAATGGGGAGTCCATCCAAATGAGTAAGTGTCTTTATTCTGCCAATAACACTCAACCTTAATGTGTCTGGCTTGGGAAAAATAAGAAAAAGCGAATTTTTATGAAATATTACTTAAGCTATGACACAGAAAGTAGCATGCCTTATATGTAGCTCTTATTATATACCTAAAAATGAAAGCTTGATTCTAATTCTTTAAATGCTTACTTCTTAAGTTGTAGTGTTATGAATTTGAATCCAGGAGTGGTGAAAATTTGGAAAGAGTAAAAAGTATTGGATGTACAATGACTCAAAACGAATCCAAAAATCCACTATGTAAAGAATCCAAAGTGCTTTTTTTATGGCATCACTTGCCCATGTTGTGTTTAATTCCTAGTTAAAAAAAGGGGTTGTGAGTGAAAAAAAATGTAAGAAACTCTACGTTAAGTGACAGTTGGGGGGCCAGGAAGACAGTGTGCAGGTCATTTGCCTTTGGGGTTTTTTTCTTGTGCAGGTTGCTTGCCTGCATAACTGAGATTTAATCCCCAGTGATCTCTGACTACAAAGTCAGGAGTAAGGCCTGGGCACCAGGCTGGGCGTGGTGCCAAAACAAAAAAAAATCCATAAATGATGGTTGAAATTAAATTGATTTAATTCATCTGTCCTAGGTATATAGCTCTACTATCATAAAGGTGGGAATCCTATGTTGTGTTGAAAAGTGTGTAAAGAACACCTGCAGAGTTTCCTGTTTATCTAGATCAGCAGTTAGCTAGTCAGATGTGTTTGAATGCCATTCCATAGCTCTTGCTCGGGCTGACTCAGGGCAGACCGAAGGTTCGATTCCTTGGTGTCCCATATGGTCCCCCAAGCCAAGAGTGATTTCTGAGCACATAGCTAGGAGTAACCCCTAAGCATCACTGGGTATGGCCCAAAATTAAAAAAAAATTAACACTGATATATATGTATTTATACATAAAGGATTATAAATTTGGATCTTAAGACAGTATATTCAGAGATATGTAAGTACAATTATTAAATATACAAATAGCATAAATCTATATATTTTTATGGTGAGAAAGTGTTCAGTCAAATCTTTTTCATAGAACATGAGAATGAAAATTCAGATTATGAGAGGAACTGAAATTTGGGTTTAATGTAATGAAGAAATAACTCAAAGTACTACTCTAAAACGTTTCCCCCTTAATAGTATGTTCTTCTCTGGAGTCTGTTATTCTTGGTTCCTATCCCTCATTAAAATAGATTTTAACACATTAAAGTGTGTAAATAAATAAATAAGTTCTGGATTTTTGCAGTAGTAACATCAAACATGCTTCATGTCATGTTTGTATTTTCCAACTACTGGAGGTTAAAAATATGATATTAAATTATTGATTTGTAACAACATTTTATATTCTTTATTATTACACCAATTATCATGAAAATTAAATTTTAGTCAAACAAAGATAGTTATGGTTATCATTGAATAGATGAGAAAATGACTGAAATGAAGATGACAGTTTACTATCCTTAAGAGCATGGTCTATTGCTTACCTTTTGCCATGGATTATGTCGAATATCAAGAAAGAGAAGGTTTGCGGTTTGTTTGCACAGCATATTTATTTCATCAGCAGATTTTTTTAGTTGATTCCAGCTCAAGTCTAAATACTTTAGTTTCATAAGACCCCTAAATCCCTCAAGAGTTATCACGTGATTATGGCTTGCATCCAAATATTCAAGGTTATACTGCAACACATACAAATAGAAGTGATGCTAAAAGAACCATGGTTTTTATTCACATTATACTTGCTCAGTTCTATGACTTTTAAAGTACTTTATATTCTTTTTGATAAACATTACAGAAAACCTAAACATACTGCAATAATGGCATTATGTATGTGTTCTCTTAATGAGCTACAGATATTTTATTTTCTCTCTAAATTTCCACTATATGCCTTGATGGTTCAGAATAGCAATGCTTGTTTTCATAAAAGAGAAAGTAAAGAGAACCCCAAACAAAAACAAGGAAAATTTGGAAAAGTCATTGTACTCAACGTACTTAAAGTATGTATAAAGATGTATATAAAGGGTCCAGAGTGATAGCACAGCTGTAGGGCATTCACCTTGCACACAGCTGACCCAGAAATGGACCTTGGTTCAATCCATGGTGTCCCATATGGTCCCCCCCCAAGTCAGGAGTAATTTCTGAGTGCATAGCCAGGAATAATCTCTGAGCCCAAAAACCAAAAAAAAAAAAGTACATGTATACTTCTTAAATTATATACATATATTTTGTTCCTAATTTTTGTGATACATTTTTAAATATGAAAGTATGAGGTCAGTTACAAGAATTATTAGCAATTCACATGATTATTTTATTTCACTTAGTTTTAAAAGAATTGTTCTTACCAAGTGGTATACTTCATCTAAACAAGTAAATTCATTAAAACTTATATTAAGTTTTCGAAGTCCTGTTAACTTGGAGAGGTCTCTCAATTTACTCAAGCTGTTCCCATGTAGATTCAGACTCTGATGTCAGAAAACATAAATGAAGAAAATGAGGCAAGTTACATATTGTAGATCACAATTATATCAGAATTATTTCAAAATGTTGAGCCTAGAATAAAAAAATTCATGTATAACCTTATATGGTATGATTCATAGTTGAATCATTGAACTGTTCTTAATTTCATTTTTACTTAATCTAAGTAATTGCCAAAAATGTTTTTTTAAGGAAATAGTTATGTATGTTGTTAAAATATTTATTAGGACAGCTCTCTTATCGTCAGCTAGTAAACAAAGCAGGCCCCAATGGTTTGGAATATTAAGTAGCTATCTCACAAGAAAGAAGGATGATAGTGATACATCCTGATGGCAGAAAACTGTGTGAGAGTATTAAGGAAGAAAGGCTGAAGGCATTCTTATATGACACTGTCTGAGAAAAAGGTAGAAGAGAATATAAGGCAATTTCTATATCAGAATTTGTCTGGACAAACTTTCCCTATCCATAAAAAAGTGAATGCTCTTAATACTTTTACATGTGGGAAAAACCTAATGTCTTTTTACTTTCTGATTTTAAGCTACACTATTGTTCATGCCTTGAAGTGAAGGTTGTATTTGTGCAATTATAAAAGAAAGATACAATTGATCATAATATTCACAAAACATGTATAGCATAATAAAATTAGGTATCTCTATTTCAATCCTCTTCCCTCTTCATTGCTATTTTGTAATCTATTATACAGTGAACAGAACTAAATTCCAAGTCAAAAGAAACAACCATATTTCCAGTAACCACCAAAAACAAAGCTAGGAAGGGCAAATTTAAGTATACTAGTTATGTGTGTCAATGTCGTGTTTTTGTTTTGGGGTCACACCAGCTGTGTTCAAGGGGATTGAGCAGGGATCAGCTACATGTAAAACAATCACCTTACCCCCTGTAGTATGTCTCTATCCTTGTACTGCGTCTCTTTAAACATGTAGTTTATCCTACAGGTATCATTCATGATCAATTTTATACATTTCTTTTACTTAACACACTTATAACTAAGATAATCAAGTATCTATATTTTTAATACTGATTAAGAATTTAATTTTAAGCAATGAAGAGACTATAAAGAAGTTAGGCACTTTTCTTGCATCAGTTTACTATGGTTTTTGAGTCATGGCCAGCACTACATATGGTCCCCCAAACACTACCAGGAATGATCTCAAAGAATAAAACCAGGAGTGATCCCTCAGTGCCATCATATGTGGTTCAAATATATTCAAAGGGATATATAAACGTGTGGAAAGGTAGGCCAGGAGGGATGGATCCATACAATAGTTTATAGACCAATGTTTTCCAAATTGGACAATACCACCCGCTGTGGGGCACTGGAATAATTTACATAAATGGTAGTAATTGTGTGGAAGAAAAGGTTCTTTTGCTGTTTGCTTAAATTAAGTATATTTCTAGTGGCGGACCGAGGATTTTGTTATTGAAAAGGTAGGACAAATAAGTTTGGGAACCTCAGGAGAGCAGTGGAGATGGCGAGAGGGAAAATGAGGACATTGTTAGCATGAAATGTGCACTGGTGAAGAAGGATGGGTATTGGATAGTATATGACTGAAACTCAATCACGGACAACTTTGTAGCTATCTTACGGTGATTCAATTAAAAATGTATTGAATAATAAAAAAGTAAAAATGTTTGAGAACCTCTATTGACCATATTAATGATTTTGGTTTTACTTTCAAACAAAGAAAGTCATCTGAAAATTTCGGGCCCAGAGATATAGCACAGCGGCGTTTGCCTTGCAAGCAGCTGATCCAGGACCTAAGGTGGTTGGTTCGAATCCCGGTGTCCCATATGGTCCCCCGTGCCTGCCAGGAGCTATTTCTGAGCAGACAGCCAGGAGTCACCCCTGAGCACCGCCGGGTGTGGCCCAAAAACAAAAACAAAAACAAAAAAAAAAAAGAAAGTCATCTGAAAATTTCAAGTTGGAGTGTTGCGGAGTAACAAATGTTATTCAAAGATGACTGTAGCTGTTGGATTAGCTGGATTCTACCCTACTTATTATTTGTTCTTTCTCCACCCCAGGGTGTGATCTGCTGTTGGATTACTGGGTTCCACTTTACTCAGTATTCCTTCATTCTCTACCTTAGAGTGTGGTCTGGTTCTTGCTAATAAAAAGCCTAGGTTTCAGGAAGGCTTTGTATTCATTCTCCAGTCTTCGTTCACTAAGCTACCTGCCCCTTAGGAGCGGAAGGCTTGTGTGTTGGAATTCCTGAGCCCATTTTGATGCCCTCTTCGCTGTGTGGATTATTTCCTGCCTCAGCATTTGCTTCCAGACCTGCATCTCTTTAGGTCATGGTTTTGGAGCCTGAGGCTTCCTTCTCATGTAGCTTTGTAAATTGGAGGTTCAAGGTGGAAGTAGATAAAGCAAGATCCTTGGTAACTGAGATCCATGAAGATCCTCCTATCTTGCACTGAGTCATATTCAGTCATATAGTGAATAACATCAAAAGACAAAATAAAATGTGAATGGCACTTTCAGTTAAGTTCAGATGTTAAGGTAGCTTGAATAGAATGGTAGTAGACTGGAAATGGAAAAATTTGATAGTCAAGATATTGAGGTATTCTTATAATCTCAATAGAATTTCATCTGTGAAAAATTGCCTTAGTAATTAAGTCAAATACTTTTTTTTTTTTTTTTTTTTTTTTTGGTTTTTGGGCCACACCCAGCGGTGCTCAGGTGTTCCTCCTGGCTGTCTGCTCAGAAATAGCTCCTGGCAGGCACGGGGGACCATATGGGACACCGGGATTTGAACCAACCACCTTTGGTCCTGGATCGGCTGCTTGCAAGGCAAACGCCGCTGTGCTATCTCTCCAGGCCCCGTCAAATACTTTTAATTAATTTTTAAAAGTCTATTTATGATCAACATGATTTGAAACTTATACCTCTTAATCTTATAGATAGCCTTTCTGTTACTCAGAAATAAAATCTCTGTAAACTAAAAAGCTATTTCTAAAGCTATATTAACCAGTATAGTAGTATAGGCCACATTTGCCAATGAAATATGGCTTGTCTTAATTGAGATGTGTTAATATTAAAACATATACCATATTTAAGAAACTTAGTATGAAACTAGATTAATTATTGCATGTTGCATGCTTAAATACTATTTTGGATATATCGAATTAAGTACATTTTTTAAAAAAATAATCTTGCTTATTTCCCTCAGAGAGAGAGAGAAAAACACAGAATGGTCTCACTCATCTATGGGTTTTAAGAAAAATGAAAGACATTCTTGCAATAATAATTTTCAGACACAAAAGAGAAAAGAGCTGGAAGTTCCAGCTCACCTCAGGAAACTCACCACAAATAGTGATGAGTTTAGTTAGAGAAATAACTACATTTTGAACTGTCCTAATAATGAGAATGTATGAGGGAAATGGAGAGCCTGTTTAGAGTACAGGCGGGGGTCTGGTGGGGAGGAGGGAGATTTGGGACATTGGTGATGGGAATGTTGCACTGGTGATGGGGGGTGTTCTTTACATGACTGAAACCCAAACACAATCATGTATGTAATCAAGGTGTTTAAATAAAAAAATGATCATTAAAAAAATAATCTTGTCTTTGTTTTTTCTTATATCTCTCAAGGAATGTTCAGGACTAATTCCTGCAATAATCAGATCATTGAGGGTAGCTGAATGTTCAAGCCCAGGGGTGCTACCGCAGCCATATTCTGCGGATCATGAAGTACCAGGGATTGTGTCTGGGGATTCAGCATGCTATGCATGTTCTCCAGTCCTGATTTATCTCCCAGTCCATTTTATATGTTTTAATTTAAAAATGTTTTTAAACATGGCTATTTGAACATATATGTAATCAAATATAAAATTTATACTAATATAAAATAAGCATATATAAACTTATATAAGTTATGTAATAACTTCTATAATTACAGACCATCTGGCTCATGATATATTTTTACCAAAGGCAAAGATCTAGTTCACATAGGAAGAAGAGCACAGCATTTAAAATTTCCATTTATTATATTTAGACTTTATATGGTAGATTCTGATTCCAAATTAAGATTCTGGTTCCTAACTCTATAATACTCACCACAATATGACTGAAGCTGCTAGTCTTGGTGAGGGAAAATATTGTTTTATCATTCAAACTAACAAGTTTTGGTTTGGACTTGATTTGGGGTTCCATTTTCATAACTTCATCATCAAATTTCAAATCCTGAGATACTACTGTTGCATCTGAAATATTTTTGCTTTCTTCTAAAATTATATTGTTGAATGAAGAAAATAAAGAGTGAGCCTTGACCTAAAAGTTATCGAAAATATTTTGATCATTATATTTATCATTTTTAAAAGAAACAGATTTTGTAGACAATAAATTAAAATTTTCCATAGAAATTTGATTTCAGAGGAACAAGACAAACAGCAGAATGTGCTAAGCAATTATAATACTATTGGGTAATTATGGTAAGAAATATGAATGAACAAGAATAACATGCAACAAGCCAGAATGTTCTAAAGAAACAAAGTTATCTATGAATCTCTGAGAACTCTGGGGGAATAAAAACATTTATAATAAAATAGCTTACTTTGGGAAAGAACAGGGTTATATCTCAATATAAAAATAAAAACAACATAAAAAAGTAAGTGATAAATACTAAAACAGCTCCCCCAAAAGCTCTGAGAAGTCACATGAATATGATAAATGAATATGGTAAAAGCAATGTTATCCTCAGTGATATCTTTGGAGATTAAATTCTAACAGAAAGAAAAACCAAATGAAAAATAAATGGTACTACACTAAATTTCTTCCCTACGATTCCCCACAAAACAAAACCACTGCACAAAACAACACCTTCTCAAAATACTATTATTTGGAAAAGATAGCCTATGGACGTGTAGTGAATATTTGCACATGACACATGTATGACAAAGGGTTAATGGCCTAGATATATAAAGAACTCATTCACTTCATACTAACAATAAATGAAGTAACCCCATAAAAATAGGCATAAAATTTGATTAACACTTATCCAGCGAACACATATAGCTAGCCAAGAGGCACATGAAAAAATACTCAAAGCCACTAATTGTCAGGTGCATGCAAATTAAATAATGGGATATCTTCTACTCAAGTGGAGATGGCCTAAATCTGATACAAGTTCTGTGAAGGGTGTGTGGAAAAGGAACCTTCACGTAATGTGGATAGCAATATAAACTGATTCTAGAAATGACAGTATAGACTTCTCAAAATACTGAAAATAGATGTACATGTGAACAAACAGTCCCACTTCTAAGACTCGATCTTAAGATTATAAGAATACTAATTTGAGGGCCCAGAGAGATAGCACAGCAGCGTTTGCCTTGCAAGCAGCCGATCCAGGACCTAAGGTGGTTGGTTCAGATCCCGGTGACCCATATGGTCCCCCGTGCCTGCCAGGAGCTATTTCTGAGCAGACAGCCAGGAGTAACCCCTGAGCATCGCTGGGTGTGGCCCAAAAACCAAAAACAAAACAAAACAAAAAAAGAATACTAATTTGAAAAAAATACTACTTTATACTCCTATGTTCATCATGGTATTACTTATAATAGCTAAGATATGGAAACAATCTAAAAGCTCAATGATAGGTGATTAAAGAAAATATAATATATATCCACAAACTATAAAGACAACAACAACAAAATTTTTTGGTTATTTTTTGGTTCATGTCTTGTGGTACTCAGGGGTCACTTCTGGCTCTGTGCTAAGAAATTACTCCTTGAAAAGTTTGATAAACAAACAAAAAAAGGATCATATGAGGTGCCAGTGATCAAATGTGAGTCTGCAGCGTTCAAGACAAATGCCCAAATGCTATCGCTCTGGCCTAACAAAAGTTTTCTGTTAAGAATGAATGGAATCGAAGAGGATTATGGTAAGCGAAGTTAGTTAGGAAGGAAACATAAATATTTTCTATTTAAATAAAGCAAAGGAAGAGATAAAACGAAACTAAAATAAGCCCTTGAATACTAAATGTAGGACTGAGGTTACCAGAGGGGTGTGTGTATTTGAACAACCAGTTTTCATTCTATTCTGGATAATTTTTCTTGCTGGTTCTTGTCACTCATTGGCTTGAAGTACCTGTGCATTGAAGCTCCTTTTGGATTGGTCCCTTTCCCTATCTGTTCTCCACCCCAGGGTGTGGTCTTTCGCTTCCCAATGAAGACCCAGGGTCTCAGGGAGAAACTCTTTGTGGTTTCAGTTTTCCACAACTGAGCTATCTGCCTGCTGGCCTTAGTGTTAGGAGTGGAAAGTTTGTGGTGGAATTTTTCTAGGCCTGTACTATCCGCTTCAACTTTGTGTGGATTACTTCCTATGTCAGCTTTTGCTCCTAGACCCATGTTTCCCCAGTCCCTTGATATTCGGCCATGAGGCCTCTGCTTTAGGTGTGAACATTGAGTGCAAGGTGTCCAATAGACTATGGTGAAAAATTATTTGTTATCTGATGTTTAGATGATACATAAATGATACACACATTTGAGGAGATAAGAACCTATATTAATAATATGCAGTGTTGAAAAACAATACTACTTACCTACATAAAGAGAAAAAAAGAAATTAGTGATGTGAACTTAATATTGGAACAGCTTTTCAGAACATAAAAATTAAAAATAAGTACAAAATATGAAAGGGGAAAGCATGTGAAGGTTCAATTCCAAATGCCTAATTTTTAATTAATAGGTTTTTAAATAAAGAAAATAGCCCAGGGACTAAAAATAGAATGGATGAGGAGCTAATCAGGACAGTCAGAGAAGAAAGCTGCAACAGAAATAAAGACTTAAATGCCCATATGAAAAAGTTCATGAAATGACAAGCAGAAGGACAATGGAATTCAGGTTTCACTGAACAGTAACATTGCCTATTACTGACTTTATCTACCCTCTCAGATTCTTTTTTATTTTGAATCATTATGTTTAGTTTGTTAGGATTTATGAGTTATGTGTTCTGCTTATTGGCTGAAATCCCATACATAACAACAATATGACATATAAGTAGCCAGAATAATATACTCAATAGAACATTTAAGTCCTATATAAAGAAATGGAGAGGACTTGAGTAAACAGAATGGAATAACATTTCTTTTCTTTTTTTTTTTTTTTGGTTTTTGGGTCACAGAAATAGCGTCTGGCAGGCTCGGAAGATCATATGGAATGCCAGGATTCGAACCACCGACCTTCTGCATGAAAGACAAACGCCTTATCTCCATGATATCTCTCTGGCCCTGAATAACATTTCTAAATGAGAGGACCAATATTGTGATAAAATAAGTGCATCCCAGTTGTTTAAAATGTATTTTAAAACTTTACAATAGTAACAATATTACTACTTTATACTTTAAGTATTGATATGCCATGCTCATCCAGATGAAATTGTTTTTGGTGGGGATTGGACATCTGGTACTGCTCAGAAGATATTCTACACAATGGAGTACTATGCAGCAGTTAGGAAAAATTAAGTCAGAAAATTTCCTTATATACTAATGGACATGGAGACTATTATGCTGAGTGAAATGATCTAGAGGGAAAGAGATAGACATAGAATAATCTGACTCATTTGAGGAATATAAGGAAAACTAGATATAGGATGGTAATAAACCGAGACAATAGACACGAAGGTCAGGAGGTCCAACCTAGGGTAGAAAGCTTGCCCCCAAAGAGTGGTGAGTGTAGCTAGAAAAGGGTCTACTAGGACAGTGAGTTGAAACTGATCACTCGGGACAAGAACTTAGTGCTAAAAGTGGAGAAAATAACAGGCAAGGAGGCAAGGCATCCCTCCATTAAGAATCGTGCAAATACAGAGTCAAAGAGGAAAGAGAAAGAGAGAGAGAGAGTGAGAGAGAGATTGAGAGAGAGACTGAGTGAGAGAGAGAGAGAGAGAGAGAGAGAGAGAGAGAAGTAATGCCTGTGCCAGAGGTAGGTGGGGGAGAGTGGGTGGGAAACTGTAAACTGTATTGAAAACCAATGTACCTAGAAGGGAAAAAAAGGAAGAGAGAGAAAGAGAGAGGAGAAAAATGTATGCCCCAGAGCAAGGAAGGAGAGAGGGAATTGGGGAGATCCCCAATTGGTGGTAGGAGTTGTGAACTGTGTACAGGTGAAGGTTTTTGTATATTATATGACTGTAACTTGAACACACACACATACACACATACACACACAAACAACTGTGGAAAAAAATCCCTGTATTATGAAGGACCTTGTAATCATGGTGTTTAAATTAAAAAATAAAAAATAGGGGTTAGAGTTGTAGCATAGTGAGCTCTGAGCGCAGAGACAGGAGTAATCCTTGAGTACTGCAGGGTGTGGCCCCCCAAAAAAACCCAAAAATCAAAAATAAGCTTTCTTCTTTTTCTTCTTTCTTTTTTCATTCTTGTGGTTATTATTTGGTAATTTTTGTTGCTGGGTGCTTTTTTTTGTAGTTACTGTTTTTTGTTTTTTAATTTATTTTGTTTGTTAGTTCTTTGTTATGTTTTTCTTCTTTTTCACTTTCTTCTTATAAATTGATATTTATAACTTCTAGACAGATTCCTCCTAGTTTTTTCTCTTGTTTTATTTATTTATTTATTTATTTATTTATTTATTTATTTATTTATTTATTTATTTATTTATTTATTTATTTATTTATTTATTTTTCTTCTTCCAACAGAACCACACAACTTGAATCATCTTGTTCTGCCTCATGAATTGAGGGGGAAAAATGAATGGTACCAGGACCAAAGTAGTCATATGAACATTGAGTGGAAATAAAAAACGACCAGACTTAAACACAAAACACAAAATCAACAACAGAGTCAATGTCCTGTCTACAACAAGCTATACTCAGAGGAGATAAGTAACGATAGCAGTTCGGGTGTTCTAATGAGGGAGATATGGGACACATGCTGGGAACAGGGGTGAAGGGAGGACAGCCGTGGTGGTGGGAATAGCTCTGAATCATTGTCATTATGTACCTTCAATATTACTATGAACAATTCATAATTCATTTTGGTCACAATAAAAATTACTTAAAAAAACTGGAAAAATGTTTCTGCAATAAATAATTTAATAGAGAATGTTTACAACATATATAAAAGATAAGCAACAAAAAAGTAACCCATAAGCATGTGACAAATAAAATATCCCTGTCTTGCTCATCAGGTTAGAAAATAATAATTATAATAGGGGCCGGCGCGGTGGTGCTAGAGGTAAGGTGTGTCTGCCTTGCCAGCGCTAGCCTAGGATGGACCTTGATTCGATCCCCTGGTGTCCCATATGGTCCCCCAAGCCAGGAGCGACTTCTGAGTGCATAGTCAGGAGTAACCCCTAAGCATCACTGGGTGTGGCCCAAAAACCAAAACCAAAATCATAATAATAATAAATAATAAATAATAATAATAAATTTTTGGGTCACACCTGGCAGCACTCAGCAGTTACTCCTGGCTCTACACTCAGAAATTGCTCCCGGAGGCTCGGAGGACCATATGGGATGCCGGGATTCGAACCACCGACCTTCTGCACGCAAGGCAAACGCCTTACCTCCGTGCTATCTCTCCAGCCTAATATTATTATTATTAATAAAAAGAATAGTAATATATTGCTAAGGATAAAAAACTGAACACTCACACTGAGACTTGTAAATGGTTGAATCTTTGTAGGAAAAATGAATAAAATCTATCAAAATTAAAGTGCAAATACCTTTGAATCATCTAATTCTTCTATAACTCTATCCTGCTGAGAAATTACCATATATGTATAAATATACATCTATAGTAATTTTTCAATGAACTACTGTTATTAATTTATGTGTCATTATTTTTATGGGATCCTAGATCAAACCCAGAATTTCATACATGAGAGGCATGCAGTTTGCTACTAAGTCATATCTTATACGAAAAATACCATTGGATAGTAATAAATCTAGAAGTGTTATCAAGACATGCCATAAGTTATCAACAAGAGGATAGTCAAATTACTATATAGAATAGAAAGTCAAATTATTGTATATGATTTTAGTTATAATGGTCAAATTATTGTTCAAAACTGTCAAGGTATCAGATATAGATATCAGGACAATGAATAGATCTATCTGTATTAGAGTGAAAATATGTGCAAGACCTTTTGAAAGAAAAAGATAGCAGAACTTTAGAACTAGCTCATATTATGTAAAATGTATATAGTAGCAGTTATTTCTAAAATTTTTAAACATTAAAGAAAGATCTTTAAAGGCAAAGCTGTAAAACTATTGACAGTGAATGTTTGTGAATAAAATGGTTGTACAACTGAAAAAAATCAGAATTTCCTATTTACTCTATATAGTTGCAATGTGGTTTCAATCTTTTCTGATTCACATAGCCACAGACTGTTAAGATAATATATTTGCATGATAAAATAGATTGCATAATGGTTTGTTTTAAAAATTAAGATTTAATAAAATAATTACCTATATATTAAACATGGCATAACACAATTAGACTTCAAATTACTTCTCTGTTCTCATTTTAAAAATTCAAGTTTTAAAAGTACATTCTTACCACTGTAAGATACTCAAATTCAACAACATATTCTGGTAAAACAAGGTCGTGATCAAAGACAAACCACTTGCAGTGCCGAATGCGACAATCACAGTTTCTGGGTCCAACGATAGAATCTGGAGAAAATCCCAAAACAAAAACAAGAAAAAAAAAACTTTTAAAAAGGAAAAAGAGAAAAATCACTCTTCATAATCAAATTAATATTTTTATTCTTATCAGATCAATAAATAATAAACAACAAATGGCTCAGAAGCTGCTCTCAGTGGTACTCAGGGGTTGCACTGGTGGTGTAAAACCTTTGTAATGAGGAGGATGCCTGAGCATAAGAAAACACAAACAAGTGTTTTAAGAATTCATTTTAGCAAGGATCATGCAATGTGGGAATACAACTGGGGTCAGTCACCTGCAAGACAAGTGTCTTAAACCCTGCGCTATCTCTTTGACCCTAATTATATATCTCTATCTCTATCTATCTATCTATCTATCTATCTATCTATCTATCTATCTATCTATCTATCTATCTATCTATCTATCTATCTATCTATCTTTCCCCCTAAATACTTTTCCTTTTCCTTTTCTTTTTGGGTTGGTTACATCCGTATTTATTAATGATAATTTTTTCATAATTCATTTTTATTATCTTTATTTAAACACTGTGATTCCTTTTCAATATATGGTTATCTATGGCTATACAGGTTGTTTTTTAAAGTTTGGGTCACAGCCGGCAAGTCTTACTTCAGGCTCTGTACTCAGGGACCACTCCTGGAGGGCTCAGGAGACACTATGGGATGCCTATGATCTAAACTAGATTGGCTTGTGCAAGATAATCACTCAATATGCTGTTAATATCTCTCTGGCCCTGGCTGTGCAGTTTCGACAAGCATATTATTTATTATTTTAAAATCTTTATGTTAAGTTTTTTTATCCTTTGAAGCACATATGCATTAAATATAAAAATATCAGAAAGTTCTTTGGAGTTGGAGTGATAGTACAGTGGGTAGGATGCTTGCCTTGCACAGAGCTGACCCTGGTCTAATTCCAAAGCCAGGAGCATCACCATGATCCCAAAGCAAAGCTTATAAATGTAGGTATATTGATGTCAACGAAATAGAGAATAGAACCCCATTAATAGCTAGAAATAGTTTTATAGTAAATTTAAAATAATCTTAACATATAAATTAAACTGTAAGAATACATTAAATACAAATATGTTGTATTTAGAGAGATAAATATGCAATTCTGTTTATTTCAGACATACTTAGTAAAACTTTTTGAGGAAGAAACACTGAATTGGCCCTTGGATAGTTGGCTCGACTGACCGAGTCATGTTCATAAGCTTGAATACACTGGCCAAGAAAAACCTTTGTAATGAGGAGGATGCCTGAGCATAAGAAAACATAAACAAATGTTTTAGAATTCATTTTAGCAATTTTCCAATATCACTTTCTTACTTTATCAGACAGACATTACTATATGATACAGATTAAGAGTTCATAATTTCTAATTTGCAACAACAATATTTTATATTTTATTTATATTTAGCACACAACACAGTCCTTGATCAAAATAGGTATTTGTTGGAAATATTAAATACATATTATAGATTACCATAAGTATTAATAATACATATTACAATCTACATATAATATGTGATGACGTAAAAGATTTATAGAAAAGCAAGATTTTAGGAATATTTTAAATAAATAATTTAAAACAAAGTTGAGCTAGAGAAACATAACAGGGTAGGCTGCCTTGCACATGGCTAATCTGAGTTCAATCTCTGTCATACCATTTGGTCCCCCAAGCACTACCAGGAGTAATTCCTGGGTGCAGAGCCAGGAGAAACCTCTGACCATTGCTGGATCTGGCTCCCAAACAAAGAACCCACCAAAAACTCTACTGTACCTGGATAAAAGTCATTTCTATACATCAGTATTTCATACATAGCTGAGACATTAGGAACTATTTAACACATAAATACTGAATAAACAAGCATTTATTCCTTTTCAATATTTAAGAAACAGATCTTTTAAACGCAAAGTGCCTTTAGGAGGAGCTGAAATAATAATTTCTAATTTCTATGAATATAACAGATAATATTTTAGACTAAGTTATATAATATAAACAAGGAGGCTCCGACTGGTTTTGGCACTTATATTTAAAAATGGATTTAAAGAAAAACAATGAAATATTTTAAAATATATGAATGGAGACTGAGAAAAAAGAAGCAAATGTTTTTTTTCTCAAGTAAGACTTATTTCAGGGCCCGGAGAGATAGCACAGCGGTGTTTGCCTTGCAAGCAGCCAATCCAGGACCAAAGGTGGTTGGTTCAAATCCCGGTGTCCCATATGGTCCCCCGTGCCTGCCAGGAGCTATTTCTGAGCAGACAGCCAGGAGTAACCCCTGAGCACCGCCGGGTGTGACCCAAAAACCAAAAAAACAAAAAATCAAAAAAAAAAGTCTTATTTCAAAGTGTAGTAATTTTATTTTCTGATTATTATTAAAATATTAACTAATTATATATTTTAGTTAAAATAGTTAACTATCATTAATGACAAACTACTACAAGATGTATATAACTTTGTTCAGAATGAAACATTTTAGATTTATAATACGGAACCTACTCTCACTTATAAACATTTTATTTATTTAGGACACAACTTAATGAACAAAATGACTATGAACAATTTCTATTTCATATAAGTTCGACTTCAAGAATTAAATGAGTAATAAATGGATCTCGTACTATTAATTTGATATAATAATCACTGAAGGAAGTGTTGATAGACTATTGTTACTAAAGTAACAAATAGAAAGTCAGATACAAGACCAAATAAAAGTTTTAGCAATCTTTAGGATGTTAAAACTGAGTATCAAAATATTATGAAAACAATAAATGCATCCATAATAGAATAAAAACGTTTAAAACTACTGTACATGTTACTTACCATGTCTAAAATCTTCATGCTCAAGAAAACTTTTATTTTCATCCTTGTGCTTTTGCATCAGAAATTCAATTCTAGGACATTCGCATATACTTAGGCTGTTAGCAAGAACAACACCTTCATTTTTGAGAGGTATCTATTTAAGAAAAGGCAATGAATATTTTTCCAAATATTTGGTAAGAATTTAACATTAACATGGTTTGTTTTTTTTTTAAAGCATGGTTAGTTTTGACATTTTATGTTTATATATCTGGGCAAAGAAAATGCAGGTTTAGACTCACTGAAAAATCACAGATAACTTGAAGGTAAAATTTTTATTTGGTAAAATAACTCACATATTTTAATTTTTATACAAATAAATTATAAAAAGTGATATAGATAAAAAGTTAAAATCAAGACAATATTTGTGAAGCAGGAGCTATATAAATTCACCTATTCTTATTCTACCCCTTCATTTTGCATGCTTATCCAAAGCTGTAGATTTTGTACCTAAATCTGTTTATAGCAATCGTATGTTACTGAAAACTGTTTGGAAGTGTTTCTGTTTCTTTGATTTCCTGGAAGAGCCTGAAAATGGGCAGTAGGTCCTGTTTAAAAATTCACAATAACTCAATAGTTAATCTATCTGGGCCTGCGTTTTTTTTTTTTTTTTTTTTTGAGGGGAGGAGGTTTGATTACCAATTCAATTTCCTCTGTAGTAACTGATCAGTTCAGATGTTCTACATTTTCTTGGTTCAACCTGGGGAGTTTATAAGAGTCCAAGAATTTATCCATTTATCCTGGGTTTTATTGTTTTGTGGCATAAAGATCTGACGATCTTTTGAATTTCTGGGGTATCTTTTGTGATGTCTCTCCTTTCATTTATAATTCAGATTATTATAATTCTCCTTCTTTTAATACTTTTTATTATAACACAATTATTTACCAGGATGTTCATAATACAGTCTTTTGAGGCATCAAATATCCAAACACCAATCCTACCAGCAGTGTGACCCTCTCTTCATCAGTGTCCCCAATTTCACACCCATCACTATAGCCTGCCTCCTGCAGGCACAAACAAATTTACTTCATAGTGTTTGTTACAATAAACAAATGAAATTACCAAAACTTAGATTAACAAGGGTAATCTAAAATAATTATCTGCTCTCCAGGGTGTTAGTAATGTTAGTGTCTAAGGTTTTACTGGGCTTTGGTTGTTCAAGTTGAGCCTTCTACGTTACTGTTTAGGCTCACTGAGTTTAATATATAATTTTACCATCAGATTTTCTGTAATACTACTGGACTAACACTACTATAAAAAAATTTTTTTCGGGGCCGGAGAGATAGCATGGAGGTAAGGCATTTGCCTTTCATGCAGGAGGTCATCAGTTCGAATCCCCGCGCCCCATATGGTCCCCTGTGCCTGCCAGGAGCAATTTCTGAGCCTGGAGCCAGAAATAACCCCTGAGCACTGCCGGTGTGACCCAAAAACCACAAAAAAAAAAAAAAATTTTTTTTTCGTCTCACTGCTATAATCTGCAAGTGACCATACGGTCCAGAATTTACAGATCTGAAACTAATTTGGTAGCACTGCAGTTTAATAAGGTTAAGTTGTGGATCTTGGCTCATTTTGTTGGTCCTTTTCTATGATCTTAAACTGTGCTGCTAGGTTATTTTTTGTGGGCCTTTTCTTCTTTGCTAATGTGTACTTGCGTTGCTATGGTCTTTATTCTTAACACTGCTTTTTCTGTGTCCATTATGTTCTGGTATCTCATATCTTTATTTTAGTTATTTATAGAATTTTTTTGATTTCCCCTATTACCTACTGGTTGTTCAGTAGTGAACTGTTTAATTTCCAAGAATTTAAGGTTTTTCTTGCTTCTGTTTGTGATTAATTTCCATTTTCAACACATTATGAGAAAATGGAAACACATTCCCTGTTTATCTGGAGGGTTAATATTGTCAAAATAGCAATAACCCTCCAATTATTACACAGTTTCAGTGAAATCCCAATAAAATTACTATGGCAATCAAATTACTATTTGCAAATTACTATTTGCAATCAAATACTATTTGCAATCAAACCATTGTGGTTAATAACACTTCCATCTTCATTGAAGCCCCCAGCTCCACTGGACATTCTCCCCATATTGTTACTAAAATGTTTCTTGCTTATCATGACTATTAGCTTTGTTAATGCCTAGATTAACCATCAAACCTGTTGGTCCAGTTTCCAACCTCATTCTCGAACCTCATTCTGCAGATGGTCAACGCCTCCACCATCACTGACCCTGCCTATCTGCTATTCATCTCAACCGCCCTTCTGCTTTGGCGACCCCCTGCCTGTCTCTGACCCCTTCGCTCTGCAATCCAGCCCCAAGCCTCACTTCGGCATCACCTTGGAACAGGTGGTGGAACTTGAACTTTGCCTTTTGGTACCCAATATGATTCCCCCTAAAATTGTAATCAAATTCTTGTCGTTGATTTCTCCTTTCAGTTCATGATTGCCCCCAATTTAACGTTTTTTGCCTGTTTCACTAGTTTATCTCCCCCATTGTTTTACATTTGTTTCTTTAGTCCTAGTACCACTGTGTTTTGGTTGTTTTAATGCCTAAATTGACTGTTAGATCAAAAATTGCCTTATTACCTCTTAAATATAATCTTGTGTCTCTCCCCCGCTGCAGTACAAAAATCAAACACTGCCATCACCCTAGCCTTATTAAAAGGCCTAGGTGTTATTGGTGTAAGCACAAATATTTATTCATTGGTTCATACTCTAGAATCTGCTAATGCCTTATAACTGTTGCTAAAAATGTTTACAAACTTAAAGAAGTTTACACTATTGTTGATTTCCTAGCAAAGAGTGCAGAATAACCACCGTGGTTCAAAATTAACATTTTTTTTGAGGAAGGGGGGGAATTTGTGTCATCCTTAGAGTAAAATGTTGCTTTTTAAAATAAATTCGGCTTAGCTAGAGATAGCATTCAACACATAGAGGATAATTTAGTAAATAGATAAAAAGATATAGAGCAGAGTGAGAGCTGGTACAAAAATTGGTTTTCTACCACTCCATGGATAACAACAGTGCTCCCAGCCTTTTTGGGGCCCTTCATTGGCTTTATGTTGCTTGTTTCCTTTGGTCCTTGGGCTTTTCGCAAACTCACCACCTTCGTAAAGAATCAAGTGGATGAAACAACCAGAAAGGACTCAAAGGTTCTGTACCAACAACTATGCACCTCAGAAGACCAGCTGACACCTGACATCTCCCCTCCTGCCAACTCTCCGCCACTTAAGTTTGAAGTTATCGAGGAGCTGGCGCATAGACCTCAATCTGTGTGCTCGCGCCTTGCCAAGCTTTGGAAACGACTGACTCAAGGGTAGCAGATGCGGTGACTGGAAGCCCCACACCTCTTCACCCAGTGTGGCCAGTCCACCGAAGCCCCACACCTCTTCACCCAGTGTGGCCAGTCCACCGAGGCACGTCTGTCCCTTCCATATTGTATACTAAACAGGGGGAGATGTGGGAGATCGAGCACCCCACATATCAAAGGAACTCTGAATGAATTTTCCACCGCCTGCCTGATTCAAGCCACAAAAGTTTGCATAGCCCCAAACCAACAGAAAACTCTGCAAATAAATTTAGCTCAGCACAAAGAATCTGGCTTAACCAGATGCCTTAACCTTTCCATGGAACCTGTTTTTGTAACTGCTCTCAAGCATGTAGTTATAGATATGTTTTTGTAAAGTTTAAATTATGATCCTTATTGCTTGCACAAAAGATAGATCTAAATGAAAAATAGGCTAAACAAATAATTGTATTTGTGTAAATATCAATTAGCTATTTGTTTAAGAATTTGCTTCCCCTCCCCCCATCCTGCCAGGTTCCTCTTTATCCTTCCCGCCATCAAAATGTGTTTATGCTCCCATTGGTTAAAATTGTTGTACTTGTAAAAAAAAAAAAAAAAAAGAATTTCCATACAGTTTCCCCATGGAGTCTGAACCAGATAATATTGTCACTAATTGTGAAAAGGGTTACTTTTGTTACCATATTCCCACCAACATAGGTTGTTTTGTTTGTAATCATTTTTATTTATGCTATTGTCACTGGTGTGCTATGGTTTCTTGTTGTTTTGACTTGTATTTTCCTCATAATAAACAGCATGAACACGTAAAAAAAATGTTACAATCAAAAAACATTACTATGGCATTTTAGAAAGCAACAAATCAAATTCTTAAAACTCCTATGAAATATGAACTCTTACTTTCCTCAATAGTGAAATCAATCCTAGGGGAAAAGAATAAGGGAGGCATTGCTCTCCTCAACTTCAAACTGTACTACAAAGCCATAATAAGCCAATCTAAACAGCATAGCACTGTAATAAGTAGAGGCTCCCAGACCAAGGGAATAGAAGTTAAAATCCAGAGGCAGATACTCAGATATATGGTCAGTTAATCTTAGGTAAAGGAGCAAAAACTATGAACGGGAGCAAAGATAGCCTGAATAACAAGTGGTGATGAAAACACTGGTTGGTCACATGCAAAAAAAAAAAAATGTCAGACTTCTTCCTAACACCATGTAGAGAAGTCAAATAAAAATAGATTAAAGGGGCCGGAGAGATAGCACAGAGGTGGGATGTTTGGCACAAGCCATACCCAGGATGGATCTGGGTTCGATTCCCAGCATCCCATGTGGTCCCCCAAGCCTGCCAGGAGCGATTTCTGAGTGCAGAGCCAGGAGTAACCCCTGAGCATTGCCTAGTGTGGCCCCCCCCCAAAAAAAGGATTAAAGACCTTGATATTAAAACTGAGTCCAAACCTACAATTACAGAAACAGAATGTCTCCTATCAAGATATTTGGCTTTAATGTCTCCATGACATTAAAGATAAAAGCATCTTTAAGTACTCAGTGCCATTGGCTAAGCAAATAGGAACAAGATGAACAAATAGAAATAAGAATCTTCTGTACTTTAAAGGAAACAGGGACCAAAATATAAAGATACCCCAAAGACTTTGAGAAAATATTTGCCCAGCACTCATCTGAAAAGGGTTAATATCTAAGATAAATTGTTTTAAAACTAAACAAAACAAAAATTTCCTCAAAGAAGACATAAATGGCTAAAAACATCTGAAAAAATGCTTTGCATCACTGATCATGAGGGAAATGCAAATCAAAACAACACTGATTTCCTCCTCACACCACAGAGACTAGCACAAATCTAAAAGAATAAGTCATTGTGTTGGCATGGATGAGGGGGGTGGGAAGTGACCCTCATTTACTGCTGATGGAAATGCCAACTGGTCCAACCTTTTTAGAAAATACTATTAAAGTTTCTCAAAAAAACTAGGAACTGAGTTTTCATATGACCTATCAATTCTGCTTCTTGAAATATACACAAGGGCCCAAACACACAACGGAAAAAAAAGATTTGCATCTCTATGTTCATTGTGTCACTATTCACAAGAGTCAAAATCTGGAAACAACCTAAGTGTCCAAGAACAGAAAACTGGATAGAAAAACTGTAGTATAAATTCACAGTGGTTCTTATTCTCATTGTACAGAAAAAAAAGGCAATTAAGAGGTAAAGTCAGAGAGCTGCTCAATAGCAGTGACATTTTAATTTTATGTGAGCTATGATGTGGAAAAGATTAGGAGGCACTGGTTTATACTAACTGCCTCACAAAACAGGCAAGAAAGCTGAACATTTTGGAGTGAGGGAATAACATTGATAACAAAGAACTATCAGCAGAAAAGTTGGAAAAATGAAGTAGGAAAAAGAAATGGTGGCACTGGTGAGTGCTGCCTGTGTATGTTTGTCTCCTGTCCTGTCTCCTGAACCTCTTGGGAGTGGGCCGAAAAGGGCCCAGAAAATTCGCTCTCCCAGAGGCTCATTCATGCGCCAGAATGCCAAGGAACTGCTTCCAAACGTGAAAACCGGCTATAAGCAGTACTTCGGAACGTCAGGCTGGGAAAATCTATACCTGCCCAGCGGTTCCCGACTGTGAGAAACTGTGAGTGCTGCCTGTGTGTTTGTCTCCTGTCCTGTCTCCTGAACCTCTTGGGAGTGGGCCGAAAAGGGCCCAGAAAATTTGCTCTCCCAGAGGCTCCAGAAGAGCATGGCTGCTCTGCTTCACTATGGCCATGCGCTCTTTCTAATGAAAGAATGCCACTGCAACAAGAAGAAAAAAATCACACTAAGAACTGTGCTGAATCACTGAAGCCCAGCATTTATCTCTGGACTGTCTTCTCTGCTGCGTGCTCGAGCCTAAGATTTGATCCTGTGTGAGGCTTCATCCACAGAGGGCTTCCCTTCCTTGGAGGCAAGTTGAACCAACCAGAAAGGGCGGAGCCAGAGGAGCATGGCCACACACATCTTTTAGCCAATGAATACCACCACAACACGTAGAAAAACCCACAATACAAGTGTGGCAATGGGGAAACAACACAGGCTAGCATAAGACATAGAAAATGAAGATGACAATTATGATGACCAGAAAATAGCCAGCCAACTAATCAATCTCTCAGATAAGGAGTTTAGATAAGAAATACGGAAGATGCTCAAAGAACTCAAAGAAACCATGGATCGAGTTGAACAGAACACTAATAAGAACCAAGAAAATATAAAGACAGAAATCACAAAACTCAAAACTGAAATAACAGGTCAAATAATAGGCCAAAAAAACTCAGTAAACAAATTAAATGGCAAAATGGATAAGCTCTCCAACAAGGTAACAGAAGCTGAGAATAAAATTGGTGCTGTGGAAGATGAGATAAATAACAACTCCATACAGTGGGAGAGATTGGAAAAAAAAACTTAAAGCAAATGAACAGACAATAGAAAAATTAGTCAAAGAATGGGAACAGATGAAAATAGAAGTCTATGATAAGCTCAACAGAAACAATTTAAGAATCATTGGAATCCCAGAGGCCCAGGAAGAAAATTTCCAGAAAAAAATCTACGGTCAAGAACATCATTAAATAGAAACTTCCAGAGCTAAAGAATATATGCAATCAAATCCTGCATGCCTGAATAGTACCAACCAAAAGAGACCCCAGAAAAAATACCCCAAGATACATTTTAGTCACAATGATGAATCCCACAGATAGAGAGAGAATTCTGAAAGCAACAAGATCAAAAAGGGAAATTATATTCAAGGGAACATCCTTGAGGTTTACAGCAGACCTGTCACCAGAAACACTCAAGGCCAGAAAGCAGTAATGGGATATTGTGACAAGACTGAATGAAATGAATGCTTTACCTAGAACACTGTACCCAGCAAAATTCACTTTCCAGTTTGACGGAAGAATACATGGTTTCACAGACAAACAACAGCTCAGACTCAAAACCAGTCTTAAGAGAAAAACTGAAAGACCTAATTGAAGACAAGACCGACCAAAAGACACACCAAATTTCGATATAAAGATGGCATTAGATCCCAGGAAAATTCTTTCTCTCAAAGTCAATGGACTAAATGAACCAGTTAAGAGACACTGAGTGGCTAAATGGATCAAAAAACTCAATCCAACCTTCTGCTGCCTACAAGAAACTCACCTGAATAGTCAGAACAAACATAGACCAAAATAAAAGGCTTGAGGAAAATTATCCAAGCAAACAACACCCATAAAAAAGCTGGAGTGGCCATACTAATATCAGATGATGCAAACTTTATACTCAGGAAAGTTGTAAGGGACAAAGATGGACATTTTGTATGGAAACACATACCCTGTTCATGGATTGACAGGATTAACATAAACAAAATGGCAATACTCCCCAAAGCATTGTACAGATTTAATGCGATCCCTCTAAAGATACACGTGACATTATTCAAAGAAGTGGATCAGGCAATTTTGAAATTAATTTGGAACAATAAACACCCTAGAATAGTTAAAGCAATCATTGGGAAAAAGAATATGGGAGGAATTACTTTCCCCAACTTTAAATTTTACTACAAAGCAATAGTTATCAAAACAGCATGATATTGGAATAAAGACAGGCCCTCAGATCAGTGGAATAGGCTTGAATACTCAGAGAATGTTCCCCAGACATACAATCACCTAATTTTTGATAAAGGAGCAAGAAATCCTAAATGGAGCAAAGAAAGCCCCTTCAACAAGTGGTGTTGGCACAACTGGCTAGCCACTTGCAAAAAATTGAAATTAGACCCCCCCCAGTTAACATCATCTATGAAGGTAAAATACAAATGGATTAAAGATCTTGATATCAGACCCAAAACCATAAGATATATAGAACAACATGTAGGCAAAACACTCCAGGATATTGAGACTACAGGCATCTTCAAGGAGGAAACTGCACTTTCCAAGCAAGTAAAAGCAGAGATTAACAGATGGGAATATATTAAACTGAGAAGCTTCTGCACCTCAAAGAAAATAGCACTCAGGAAACAAGAGCCCCCCACTGAGTGGAAGAAACTATTCACCAATACCCATCAGACAAGGCGCTAATTTCCAAAATATACAAGGCATTGACAGAACTTTACAAGAAAAAAAAAATCTAATCCCATCAAAAAATGGGGAGAAGAAATGGACAGACACTTTGACAAAGAAGAAATACAAATGGCCAAAAGACACATCAAAAAATGCTCCACATCACAAATCATCAGAGAGATACAAATCAAAACAACTGTGAGGTACCACCTCACACCCCAGAGATTGGCACACATCACAAAGAATGAGAACAAGCAGTGTTGGCGGGGATGTGGAGAGAAAGGAACTCTTATCCATTGCTGGTGGGAATGCCACTTTTATTCAACTTTTATGGAAAGCAATATGGAGATTCCTCCAAAAACTGGAAATCAAGCTCCCATGCGATCCAGCTATACCACTCCTAGGAATATAACCTAGGAACACATCAATACAAAAATCTCTTCCTTACACCTATATTCATTGCAGCACTATTTACCATAGCAAGACTCTGGAAACAACCAAGATACCCTTCAACAGATGAATGGCTAAAGAAACTGTGGTACCTATACACAATGGGATATTATGCAGCTGTCAGGAGAGATGAAGTCATGAAATTTTCCTATACATGGATGTACATGGAATCTTTTATGCTGAGTGAAATAAGTCAGAGAGAGAGAGAGAGAGAGAGAGAGAGAGAGAGAGAGAGAGAGACGGAATTGTCTCACTCATCTATGGGTTTTAAGAAAAATGAAAGACATTCTTGCAATAATAATTTTCAGACACAAAAGAGAGAAGAGCTGGAAGTTACAGCTCACCTCAGGAAGCTCACCACAAACAGGGATTAGTTAGAGAAGTAGCTACATTTTGAACTATCCTAATAATTCGAATGTATGAGGGAAATAGAAAGCCTATCTAGAGTACAGGTGGGAGTTGGGTAGGGAGGAGGGAGATTTGGGACATTGGGGATGGGAATGTTGCACTGGTGATGGGTGGTGTTCTTTACATGACAAACCCAAACACAATCATGTATGTAATCAAGGTGTTTAAATAAAATATATATAAAAAAAAGAAATGGTGGCACTAAAGGAAAAGAGAAAATAGCATGCTAGCTAGAAAATAATGCTGTGTTGAATGGAATGTTCTTTGAAGATGGAAAAGACCTTGAAGATTTTAAAACAGAGTAAACAAATTGATTTCTAGATCATCTACATAAATATTACTACATAAATAGTAAATGCATAGAAAGACTTTATAGATAAGCATATAAAATAACACTTTAGGGACAATGCAAAGAAGAAAGATTTATATATTCTGATAGCATTATTTTCTGGTAAAATAGTGAATAGAAGTGTCCTATGAATAGGAACAAAAGGATTGAGTGAGAAATCATGCTTAATTAAAGGTAGAGAGTCCTGTTGATTAGGAAGAGAGCATTAGTCTAAATATTTTATGCTACCTTGCTTGTTTCACTGTCTTTGAATCCTTTTTCAAGTATTTGTAGTAGGTGTTTTTTCTTCACTGCATTTTCAGGTTCAAAAACATAAAATAGGCATTCCAGCATCTTTTGACAGTTCCTTAAGAATAATTGAGGTAAAAAATGTTTGAGAATTGATTTTCAAATAAGCTTAGACATAGAAAAGAACAATCATATGTTCTGTCTGAAATATTTCCCACTACACCTGACATTCAGGCATCGCTATTAAAACTCTCCTTCAGTCTCAAAAAGAGGAAGTGGATAAACTAGGTTCTCAGTCTAGTCAAGGGTGAGGCATGCTAAGGAAATACTTACTACAAAGATGTATTGATAATATTCTAGACTTTAAAAGACATTTTTATAAAATAAAGCCATGTCAAAATGTTGCTTAGGAAATTTCTTACTCTGAATTGTTCACATATTCATTGTCCGAAAAGTTTTGAAATTTCTCTTCAAATTTTAGTCTCAAAATACGGTTGTTAACTTTAATGATGCGGTTTACTTTTACTCCCATAATGCCATAAGTTTTGAAGTCCCATGCACAAAAACGTGATAGAATCAATTCATAGCATGCATTAAACCTGTATGAGAACATATAATATACAGAAAAAACAAGTTTCCTTAAAAATGTGAAGAAAGTAATTACTTATTGATAAAAATACTCTATATTTTGTTTTGCTAAAGATGTCATATAGAAGTTTATTCCAATTTTTAAATGCTTTTAGACATAAAACAATAATTTATGATATATACTCAAATATTACATGTTTGGTTTGGCTGAGAAATATTTGTTGGGAAATTTTCACTATTGAAACACTTTTATGACTACGGTGAAATTATTTCTGGCCTCTTTTTTATTGATTATTCTTTGTCTTCTTTGATGCTTCCTTTTCCTTTGATAGACTTCTTAGTGCTAAGCTGACCAAGGAGCCTCTTCTCATATTTCAATAAACATTATTAGTAGGAAAAATATTTTCTGGGTAAGGCAGGGAGTTTTGGGTAACACCCTGAGGTATTCAGGGGACACTTCTTAATCTGTGTTCAGGAAGTCACTCCTGAGGGTGCTAAGGAAACAATGTGTAGTACACCAAGGACCTAACTGGTTCTTGCAAGGTCACATGCAAGGCAAGTGCTTTATGCTCTGTATTATCTCTCCAGCCCTTCCCTAGATTACTTCATTAGTCATTATGTATAAATAGATTATATGACTTGTAATATGTACTGAAAAATCCCAACACCTCCCCGGCGACTTTCTACCCAATTCAGCTGGATATGCTCTGGTTTGAATATCCAACATCAAACAGGTTCACTTATAAATTTAATAGACCTTCCAAAACTAATTCAAAACATGCCCCTAAACACACTCCTTAGTGTTTTTCATCTGAGTATATGGAGTCACCATCTAGCTAGTAAATTAGGCCCAAAGCCTGGGAACAAACTGTCCTCCTCCCCTATTTCTATCTAGTTAACAAGTTTGTTGGACTTGACATCTAAAATATATTGTGGCTATGATCTATTTTATTCTTTACCACTGTTATTAATTACCCTAATCCAAATCAGTATCCTATCTATTAAATTACTGCAATAACTTTATATTTAGGGATGCAGAAATGAAAAGGATTGGGTCCCTACTTCACTGAGCCATATTCCAAGAGAATTGGCCCCAAAAGGCATAAGTCATGCTATAAAGAAAGGTTTTTAGTAAGGAGGTGACAGAGGACAACTTAAAATAAGCCTCACGTAAGACTTTCCAGAGAAAAAGAAAGCTAAGAACGAGCCAGTTGCTATGCACTCAGAAACAAAATTTGAGTCTTGTTCTCTGCTGCCCTCACCTGACCATACTCAAAATAATCCTGGTTTTAGAGTTGCACACAATTTAGTTTAAGATGAGACTTCAAAATGGATTGATTTGGGAAGGAATTTAAATGATTCTGTTTGGAATAAATTTGCCCTTGATGAATTTTTTGCTTCTCAAATGCAAAATCAATGAAAACATGAACAAGGATCAGAGGTGAGCTTCCTGATGATGTCTTCCAAACATCTGTGTCTAGATTTAGTTTTTTCCTTTTTATAGCAGCTATCTACCTTTCTTACTGGCAAAGAATGAAGTGGTACAGTTAGGAGCGGCCACATTTCTCCTCCCATATCAAAATAAGGCAGTACCAACTGTTGACAAACGCTTGCAAGGCCTTCGATTACAAAACTGGGTAGGGAGAGAGAGAGAAGCGAACTAGAAGTGACAGTGATGGAAGATCTTGAGGACTTTGGTGGTAGTGAAGGTGCAGTAACTGTGTACATAAAATCATATATGTTAACACTATCATAACAGTGTTACCTAAACTATAATAATAACAAGAAAAATATGCACAATAAGCCTCTTTTGGCATTTTTTTTGTTTTGTTTTGGGGGGTTACACCCAGCAGCTCTCAAAGTTTATTCTTGGCTCTGTGCTCAGTAACTGCTCCTGTCAGGCTTGGGGGACCATATGGGATACGG
Organism: Suncus etruscus; assembly: GCF_024139225.1. Classification (NCBI taxonomy): domain Eukaryota; kingdom Metazoa; phylum Chordata; class Mammalia; order Eulipotyphla; family Soricidae; genus Suncus; species Suncus etruscus. Next base: position 4,582,077 of record NC_064850.1, on the reverse strand, counting down.
GAAATAAGCCCGGGCCCATCCCAGGTTGGCCGGATGCAATGCATATGCCCTACCACTGTGCTATCCCTCGCCCCTATTGGCACATTCTTAATTGGGATTTCGATTGCCTGCATCTCAATTTGGGAAGAGTAGTTCCTTTTTTACATTATGACATTTTTATTTCCTTCTCTTATAGTTCCTAAGTAAAATATTTATTTAAAAATATCCTTCATGTTTTCCCACTTTAGAAACCATTTTAAAAATCCCATTCTACTTCAAATGCTCTTTTCCAAACCTACAATTATCCTAGAACTTACTGATTTTGTTATTATAGTCTCCCACAATAGATGCAAATTTTCTTTGAATTATTCTTAGCATAGAATCTGGGCCATAGTAAATGCTCAGGTAAAAGAATGTGAGCAAGTGAATAAAGCAAAAAAGACCCAAAGATGATTGAATGCACTCTCTCTCTTCATTAAGTTTATAAACCAAAGAAACAGTAATTAATATGGTAGTTATAAGAAAAATTATAAAAGTGTTTAAGACAAGAGACACAACTCAGTACTATAAAGATGCAAAAAAAAACTTGGATAGAGATGACAAGAAAATCTCTCACAAAAGAATGGCTTTCCATGGTGGCCTTGAAGATTTTGACAGGCAATGATGGAGTGAGGGCAAAGGGGGATGCAAGGCATTCTGGGAGAAGATAATAGAACAAACAAAACCACTTATATGGTGATGCGCCTGGAATGTTCTAAGAGTCGTGAGGCACACACTGCTGAGTCTGAAGGGGGTTGATAAGGAGCTAGAAAAGTTTAGAGACCACAGAGTGAAGGACAAGATGTCACGGTGAAGAGTTAGAATGTGATCTGGAAGGCAAATTGCTAGATGAGGCCTTTGTTTTGTTTTTAACAGTCTAGGAAGCATGCTAGTAGGGAACATATGAGAAACTTAGGTCTTCTTACTGATTCATAAGCAAAGACCAAGTGCCTACACAGGCAGACACTGAGTTAAATATTGTAGCCATAGTCTGATGGGAAAGTTCTGAGGGTCCATGGTGCAGGACACTGGAGTCACAATACAGAGGTAAGTAAGAACCTGAGAGAGATATTAGTGAGGAAAACAAACGGATCTTGACCTAACTATGGATATGGAGATTAAAGGAGATATGAAGTCAAGAATGGTGCAGGGGTCCTCAAACTTTTTAAACAGGGGGCCAGTTCACTGTCCCTCAGACCATTGGAGGGTCTGACTATAGTAAAAACAAAACTTATGAATGAATTCTTATGCACACTGCATATATCTTATTTTGCAATGAAGAAACAAAACAGATACAAATACAATATGTGGCCCGCGGGCCATAGTTTGAGGACCACTGGTAGAGGCTGGAAAGCTCAAAAGATAGTATATATATCATCAGGTGCAAAGGCCCTATTGGAAAACCATGTTTCAAGGCTGGAAAGACCGAGTCTTTCATATGCCTGACCTAGGTTCAATCCCAGGCACCACATATGGTCCTGGCACCACACAGCAGTCAGTGCTCAGAGTCTGTTTCTGGCATGACCCGGTTGGTTTGTGGGGGAAATACAGAGGGTTGATGATTAAGCCAGGGTTGACAAGGCAAGGCAAGCACCTTACCTGCTATACTCGCCCTCTCCAAACTTGGTATATATCTTAGCATACATAAGAGGTCAGAGCTAAGGTGGTCAAGTCTGTAGTGTATTAAAGGGAAAAATGTTCTTAAAATTTTGTAAAATTTTTAATCTTATTTTCTCCTTAAAATAGTGCAAGGGGCATTATTTTTTTTATTTTTATTTTTTTGGTTTTTCGGGCCACACCCATTTGATGCTCAGGGTTTACTCCTGGCTAAGTGCTCAGAAATTGCCCCTGACTTGGGGGGATCCATATGGAACTCCGGGAGATTGAACCACAGTCGCGATCTTTCCTTGGCTAGTGCTTGCAAGGCAGACATCTTACCTCTAACGCCACCTCGTCGGTCCCTCAAGGGGCATTATTAAAACCAAATAAAAGGCAGGACAGATGGGTAAAGCACATGATTTACATGCAGACCTAGGTTTAATCTTGTGCACAGCATGGTCTCCCAAGTACAGCACTAAGAGTAGATAACTCCAAGAATTGCAGACTATGTCCCCATCAAAAATCCAAGATAAAATAATAAAATAAAAGCAACCAAATAACTGCTATATTTATCAAAATCCATCAAGGCTATTAGGCTGACAGTGCTACCTAAATAGCTTTTTTAATTCCATTTTGCTTTTATATCCTGTCTCCTGCCACTAATTTACTAATTATGTTTCAATAACATAAAAGACATAAATAGCATTTATAATAAAAAAATTTGTTTGCACTTAAGTGGAAGATTAAACATTTCCATGCACTCTGCAGAGACATTCCATTCAACTTTTGCACTTAAAAAAATCAAGGGCCTCATTTATATAAGACTTGAGAGGAATATTCTTTATATATTTTATATAAAAATTACATATTGGATTAAGAAAATAGTGGTAACTGATGGAAAATGGAATTTATTGATACAGAAGATGTTTTTAAAAGTTTCTCTCTTCACTACAGAATATCTCATAGTTTCCCACTAAAGTTTTCCCTATCACTGAAAAATTTTGACTCACACAAGGGAGAGCCACATGTAATAGAAATCAGGGACTTGGTCTTAACAATCCCACACTTTTCTTTCTAAAAACTTCCTGAAAATTTGCATTTTAATTCATAAGAATCAGTTTTTATTTCAACACTGACTGCAAGTAAAATAATATCCCAGGGAGATAATGCCAAGTCCATTCTAAAGCTATATGTGTTTGTTTCTTAAGTTCTTTTAACACAGAGTTTGTATTATGTATAAGATTTAGGATGATCTTAAGCATGTTCATTAACTTCTAACTTTTGAAAAAATAAGAGCTGAAATGTGAAAGAGATAAGTAGTTATTATTTTTCTAAATATCTTGGTGTTTTTTAATTTAGAATTGTATTTTGTTTTCATTTCTAGTTGAAGCAACACTTCCTTTTGCTAGGCTTTCATTCTGGTTTGAATGCCTGTTTCCTGTTTCAGTTTAACTCTCCATTTTTTTCTAAATAAGTTTTTTCCCCAAATATCTGCTTTAAACATATATGTAAATTCATTTTAGCCCATAGGGCTATGCACACCCTGACTTTAAATAGCTCTAGATAGCTTAAATATCTTAAATAGCTCTTTGACTTTGTTATGTAGCCACAGAAAATATGCTACACATCCCCCCATGAAATATGCAACCCGCTGCTATTATTTTTGCTTTGGTACTCCTTAGTTTTAGCTTCTCATATAATAGAATCCAGAATTTATATGAAGCCCAAAACTAAACAGATTAATGTGAATAAATTAGTAATTATCATAAACTTTTATAAATTATATTGAGTAAAGGGTAATAAAATGCCATTAGAAGGTTTCTTTTTCTCTTTTTTTTTTTTTGTCATACACTGCAGTGTTCAGAGACTATTCCCATTTCTGTGTTCAGGAGTGACTACTAATACCACTAATGAATGGTGCATCAGATACCATATGTGGTATTAGGAATTTGAATCTAGTCAGTCTCAGTCAAGGTCAGAGGATGAACATCTGTACTACCTCTCAAGGCCCAGTAGGTGACTGAGGCTACTTCATGGCAATGTTAAGAGAAATATATAAATGGTTAAATGGATGAGTCAATATTTGGTAAAAATTTCTAAATTCTTAAAAATTTAGAAATGTCTAAAAATGGAGAACCTTAAGATTTTAAACATTGATTACCTTGGTAGTTGATAAAATAATTTTTCAGTATATGACTAAATTTCAAAGAGATTTACCAGTCATCAGAACGTGTGCCTTCTTCAAAGTGGATATTTCCCACACTCTCCAACTCAGTTAACAAAAATGAGACCAATAAGTTATGACTTTTCTTCTTCTGATTTACTTCCATATGATGAACTGCTTCAATTCTACTTAAGAAAAATATAAAGCTACTAGAGTGATGTAAAAAATTACATTACCTCAAATTTTTTAACATCAGAGTAAGTGAATATAAAAATACTGACGTAACCAATTTTAGTTCTGAGTATTTAGGCAAGTCACCACCTTTATATGCTGAAAGTTCTTAGTAAAATGGCAATATTACTACTTGTAATAAATATTCTTACACCCAATAAAGACTTCGTTGAGAAATAAATGCAAAACACCTATTTATAAGGATCTTAGCAGAGTTCGATAAAGGACCAAGAGCCAAATAAATGTCAAGTTGTTAATAGAGTATTATCAAAGAGCTAACTAAATTTATTCACGTAATACCTAGTAAATTAAAAGAAACACTCATTAAGCCATACTACTTTATAATTTCAGTTGAGATTCAACACTTTTGGACAAGTTTCCACATAAGTATTAGATATAAAACTTTTTACTTTGCAAAAGCAGTGAAGTGGCTAAAATTAACCAAGGCAGAATGTACGGTTATCTAACTATATGCTTTCTTTGAATCAAGAATGTATACTTCTACCAGAAATTGAAATGGAAACACACTTCATGTTCTCCTTCATTATTAAAATTGTTTCCACTTCCAAAGAAGAAAAGTGAGTTCAACTGAAAACCTAGGACATTCTGTTCTCTCATGTTTCAAATTCGAACAATTAGATAATTCATTAAACATACTCATCTAGCTTTTTGTTCCAGAATGCTATCCTTTCATTCAAGGCATTTAGTTTGGCCAATATCTTCTTCTGAGGCAATGAGTCTTCTGTCTCAGTTTCATAGTTCTTTGTTTTTTCAAGTACAGACACCTTACTACTATTGGATTTAATATTGTGCCAGTAGACATGTCCCCTGAGTTCCGTCATTTCTTGTTCCATCTGTGAAATCAATGTAGTACAGTTAAATCTTTTTAGTGAGTTCTAGGAAATATATAGCTAATGTAAATAAACAAGGCAGAAACCTAGGCAATAGTCCAGACTCTATAGGAATGTAATTACAACCTTGGTTAGCCAATTTCTCTTGACCAAGTGAAAGATACTCTGAGGTTAAATAATCTCATCAATATCATTTTGTATTGTAATACCAATTATTATTACAAGCAGTGAGTTAGAGGTTAACAGGAGCAAGAAGAATGGCAAAGAGATGTTATGCTGGTTCTCCCTGAACTATAGAGTCAGATGAACTAAAAGCATGAGATACAAGCTACAATAACCAAACTTAAATATGTATCTGTCAAGAAGTCAGGCTGGGAGGTGGGAAGCAAAGGATGGAATTCGTGGAGTGAAGTTGACTCTAGAGACAGGCTAGGTGCTGAAAAACTGTATTTATACCTGAAACAACTAGGAATAACTTTGTAAGTCACTGTGACTAAATAATAAAAAATCATTAATAATTAAATTAATAACGATTAGTTATTATGGTGTTATATATGTATGTGTGATATTAAATATTTAACAATTAATAGTAATAAATAAGTATTGTTATTTTAAAAACACAGATCAGACTGAAGCAACGTTTCTTTTTTTTAATTTTGAACCACACTCGGTGATTGGTGCTCAGGGGTTACTCCTGGCTCTGCACTCAGCAGTAACTTCTGGTGGGCTCAGCAAACATATGGGATGCCAGGGACAGATCCCATGTCAGATGAGTGCAAGGCAAATATGCCCACCAACTGTATGGTAGCTTCAACCCCTGAAGCAGTGCTCCTTGCAATTAATCTTTTCTATTTCTTTACTTTGAGAAAATATTAATGAAATCCCATAGGATAAATTTTAATCACAATTCGTTTTTTAAAACAAATTATTCTTCCCTGATTCTATTTGTTCTGTGTGAATTCTAAATTTTTCTTACATATCCAAGACCAAATTGAAACCTAAAATAATTTTATCTGGTTGCTGTTTATGAAGAATTATATATCTAGATAAACTTTTAGTATTTTTGGCTTATCAACAGCAATTTATTTCTCAAAGTTCTTCAGGCTAAAAGTTTGAAATCAGGATGCCAGCTTTCTTCTGGGTAACAGAGTGTTTTTTTTTTCCCTGTTTTTCTAAGTGTATTTTTTCCCATTGTATTTATTTTTGATAAGGTATAAATCATCCCAATTTCTCTACTCTCAAGTGTTTATTCTTCTAATGCTATCTTCCTTCCCTCCCTCCCCCCTCCTCCTCCCTCCCTCCCTCCCCCACCCCTCCCTCCCTCCCTCCTTCCATCCTTCCTTCCTTTCTTCCCCCCAATCCCACATATTTATTTTTGATAAGGTGTAAATTATTCCAATTTCTCTACTCCCAAGTGTTTATTCTTCTAATGCTATTTTCTCTCTTTTTCTTTCTTTCTTTTCTTTCCTTCCTTCTTCCCTCCTTCCCGCCTTCCTTCCTCCCCAATTCCATTGTATTTATTTTCGATATAGTGTAAATCATCCCAATTTCTCTACTCCCAAGTGTTTATTCTTCTAATACTATTTCCTTCCTTCTCTTCCTTCCTTCCTTCCTTCCTTCCTTCCTTCCTTCCTTCCTTCCTTCCTTCCTTCCTTCCTTCCTTCCTTCCTTCCTTCCTTCCTTCTCTTTCTTTTCTCTTTCTTCTTCTTCTTTCCTTTCTTTCTTTCTTTCCTTTCTTTCCTTTCTTTCTTCTTCTTTCTTTCTTTCATTCTTTCTTTCTTTCTTTCTTTCTTTCTTTCTTTCTTTCTTTCTTTCTTTCTTTCTTTCTTTCTTTTCTCTTTCTTTCTTTCTTCCTTCTTTCTTTCTTTCTTTCTTTCTTTCTTTCTTTCTTTCTTTCTCTCTTTCTCTTTCTTTCTTTCTTTCTCTCTTACTCTCTTTCTTTCTTTCTTTCTTTCTTTCTTTCTTTCTTTCTTTCTTTCTTTCTTTCTTTCTCTTTCTTTTCTTTCTTTCTTTCTTTCTTCTTTCTTTCTTTCTTTCTTTCTTTCTTTCTTTCTTTCTTTCTTTCTTTCTTTCTTTCTTTCTTTCTGTCGTTCCTTCCTTCCTTCCTTTCTTTCTTTCTTTCTTTCTTTCTTTCTTTCTTTCTTTCTTTCTTTCTTTCTTTCTTTCTTTCTCTCTCTCTTTCTTTCTTTTTCTTTCTTTCTTTCCTTCCTTCCTTCCTTCCTTCCTCCCTCCCTCCCTCACCCCTCTCTCCCTCCCCTTCCCTCCCTCCCTCCCTCCTTCCCTCCCTCCCTCCTTCCTTCTCTCTCTCTCTCTCTCTTTCTTTTTTGGTTTTTGGATCACACCCAGTGACACTCAGGGGTTACTCCTGGCTATGCACTCAGAAACCCCTCCTGACTTGGGGAATATGGGACACTGGGGAACTGAACCACAGTCCCTCCTAGGCTAGACTGGGCAAGGCAGATGCCTTATCGCTTGCGCCACCACTCCAGCCCCTCTAATACTATATTTTGAATAATTATATTTTCATTGCTTTTTCTAGTGCACTAAGTTTTTGTATGTACAAATTTTTATTTTGAGGTTGACAATCTTTTATTTTTGAGGGTCTACTGAATAAAATGTGCATATAATTGTTAAAGTATAGCAACTTAATATTAATAACATGTTATATACTTAATATTAGTAAAATAATATTTTAACAATTTAAATAAGAAAATGAATTTTGAGCACAGCCTGGTGGTTTCTGATGAAAATGCAGCTTAAAGATCTCTATGGCTCTAGAATTATACAAAATTTAAATTTAAAAAATTTCATTAGTAGGCCTATAAATTTCTTCAATTAATCTTCTAATCACGAAATGAAATTAATCAAGTATCTAAAATCAAGATATTTGGGGCAGGGGATAAACTTGAAGTTCAAAATAATAAATTTTATACTAATAAGTATAATTAAAATGCTATAATTAAACACTATAGTATCTTGCAGTTTTCAGATAGCCATTGAGATTTTATAATATTAAATCTTACACTTTTTTTCACAAAGCTGAGTAATATTATTCTGTCCTCAGGCAATTTCCTTAATTTGATTTTTCGATCATTTAACTTTTCAAGGTCTGCATCAAGATGCCGCTGAATAATTTTCAAGCGCATATTATAATACATTAATTTTTTCATTACTGTCATCTAAAATGAGAAAATAACATCAAGCATAATTAAGAGCAGAGGTAATATTAATCAATTTGGAAAAAACAGTATAATAGTAAGAACAATGGTATTGTACGTGGTTATTCCTGGCACCACATATGGCCCCCAGATAAGCTCATACGACCATATGAAGTGTCTGAAGTGATCCCTGAGCTCAGAATCAGAAGCCCTGAGTACTGACAGGTGTGGCTCTAACCGAAAATTTAAAAAAATAAAATGAATCTATTCTTTTTTGTTGGAGACTGTTTGGAATAATTAAAAAGCCCTCTCACTAATCAAAATGAAGTTTCTAAAAATCTTGGCCAAAGTGCTTTTTACAAACTGCATGTGGCCTTCCTTGCCCTTGGATCCAAAGAAATAGAAATAGCCTAGAGCTAGGGAGTTACTAGGCTCCAAGATGTCCTTGTAAACACAGGGGTCAAAAGGCCCAAGCTGAGATTAGATTTTGTACTTTGTTGCTCAAAAATAATGTAAATCTCTTGACTGATGATAATCTTATTAACCTTGTAAAATCAAGATGTTCCCGTAGAAAATTACAGCAATTCCTACTGTTCCCCGCCCCTACTCTCTCTCTGTTTTGCATTGTCTATAAAAGGTCTAAATTTTCTTTTATTAAATTGGACTCCTGATCAGACCCTCGTCTCGAGTCTCATTTTCCCAGCCCCTCTTCTATTCCAGGCCGGATTCTTCTTCGAGAACCGCGAATTACTGACGTGGTCTCCAGCTTTACCTGCTGGTCGGGGTCCCTGGAAGACCATACTTTTTTTTTAAGCATGTCTAGGAATAGGGCTCAAACAGTAGAAATGAGATTACCAGAGGGGAGACTGAAGTGGTAAAAGTCTCCAATGTGCTTTCATGGAGAAATAGTGATACTATGGTATGTTAATATATTTTGAGGAGGTGCAAAATTTTACCCCTAAACCCTATACACTTGTATAAATGAATGTTACCTCAATTAAAACATATATTGCAAAAACATAAAAAGCTGATTTGCTAGCCAAAAAATAAAGTCATAAGCAAAAATACATTCAACCAAGCTTGATTTATAGTACTTAATATTTAAAATGAAATTTTCTGCCCATTAACTCATTGGAACCTACAATAGTCAGAGAGAGGTAATATTATTTTCTTTACTACATATTGAGAAGAAAAAAAATTAACTAAATGTTAGGGCTTGAATCTAATCATTCTGATTAATTTCATGTCCTCCCTCTGTCCCATATTGACACCTTAGGAGGTAGTCATTCTAGTAGATCCTGGGTACCTGTCACTAGTAGTTTATAAACTACTGTACAATCATGATGGAAATTTAAAGAACTATCAATAATATGTTCAAATGTTTATCACATTACAGTATTGCCACAATATAGGGGCTGGAGCGGAGGCACAAATGTTAAGGCACTTGCCTTGCACGTGCTAACCCCCCCCCCCAACCTCCCCCCCAACCCCCCGTGTCCCATATGCTTCCTCAAGCCAGGAGTGATTTCTGAGTACATAGCCAGGAGTAACCCCTGAGCATCACTGGGTGTGGCCCAAAAACAACAACAACAAATTGCCACAAAGAAACAGAATTAAAGAGAACATTTTAGAAATCTACACAAAATCCTTAATTAAAAACAGATTCTCTTTTAAACATCATCTTGATCTGAATAAAAAGTTGAATGATAATGCATGTCCTACTTGTGCTTTAAAAGGTAAATAAAGGCTAACTATATTACAGTGGAAAAACTGAGATAACAAGTTAAGGTGTCAGGAATTGCTTATCGATCCTTTGAGTAATTTTCCCTGCCCCAAAGTAATTAACTATATATTTGAACTGTGATTAATCGTAGAAAAACTCCTCTCATAGACTTCCTTTTCTCCTCAAATAAATCACCTTACTTCAGCTGATTGGGCCCATATAACAGAAATATTTTATACTTCGTTTCTTTGCACATTTCATTCAACCTATCCAGATGGATTCTACTGTCCAACTACTATCGGAAACCAACTACTCACACTACTTTCTGTGTCAAACCATCAATAGTTCTCCTTCAACTTACTGGAATCTAACTGGTCTAAAGAATTGCCCTTTCCCTCCTATAGTCCATTCTTTCACCAAAAGAATACCCTAAAAATAATTTGCCTTGCCCTTTCTTTGTTGAAAATCTTCCAGTGCCTCTTATTCAAAGTAAAATCTATGAACATACAACATTGCACAGAATCCACAATAATGCCCATTACTCCTCTCTTCATCTCTTCTTGCTCCGCCTCACTACTCTATTCTAGCTACATCAAACTTATTTTCTCAAATTTAAGAAACTTCTGCCTCAAGTTTTTGCACTTGCCAATCCCTGAGAAGCTTGCTTTCCCATTTCAAATCTCTGTCCAAATATCAACTTGAAAATTCTTTCCTAAAAATTATATATGACTAGCAAATTCCCATTTCTTTGCCCCAATCAATAATAGAAACTATTCACCCAAGTTTTCATTCACCCATGTTTTTTGTACCCTATATTTTTAACATCATATGATGTACTAGTTATTTATACACTTAATTTCTTATTATTTGCCTTCTCTCACTATAATACAAGCTGCAATAAAGAGGAGATTTTGTGATTCTGTCATTCTTTACTTGTGGTGCCTTGAGCTGTGCCTGGAATGCATTACACAGTAAATATTTGTCAGATCAATGAAATTTTATGAATCATTTTTACCCTGGGTTCACGTTTGCAGAAACTGTCATATAATATTAAGTATACAGATACAGAATTTTCAAAATATGATTGTTCTGTCTTCATTTTTTTACTTTAATAATGTAAGAGAGACCCTATCTACCTCTTACAAATGATCATGAACGTCAACTAGTAGATAACAACTCTAGCCCTTTGGTCAAGATTTCAAGACAGTCTACTTACTAGAATGATGGGTGAGTAGGGCTAAAGCGATAGCACAGCTGGCAGGGTGTTTACCTTGCACATGGCTGACTGGGTTCAATCCAACACTCTAGGTGGTTTCCTGAGCCCCCTAGGAGTGATCCTTGACCACAGAGCCAGGAGTAAGCCCTGAGAATTCTGGACCACCAGATGTGACCTCAAATAAAATAAGCCAAAATAATTGGGGGATGGTAGTGAAAGCAGAGAATCTTTTTGGTTTAGGAGGAAAAAATAGGGAAGAAAATTAAATTTGTAAACAAATTTCTAAAATAGAGTAGAGAAGTAAGATAAATGAATAAAATATTCTTTCTCTATGCTTAAATGATGGTAAGTCACAAGGAAAAGATGGAAGACCTGTTGTAGTCATATCTTTGGCACATTCTAAATGCTCAAAATAATTGGTGGATTTTAACTGGATGAACATATGGGGGAAGGTTCTGTACAAATTATAAATGTTTCTTTATTATTTTATTTTTCAGTACTGTCACTCCAATAATACCAATTAATATTCTAGCAGTAATATTATTTGACAATGCTAATACGATCTGTGGCAGTCAAAAAGAAGCAATCAGATTTGAGTGAGACACCAGAAGAGCAATGCACTTACATCAGCAAGTTCTTTGATTGCCTTTGCAGACACATCAAATGTGTCAAGTCTTTGAAGAGAAGGCAGATGATACAATATATGTATGGAATAATTGAACAGTAGACAGACTGGATTGCTTTTATACTGTGGATCATTCAGACATAAGTCCTTTAAGCAGCGTAGTCTGGTTAAGTTAGTGAGGTCCTGAAATAATAGTAAGACTAATGTAAAATTATTTAATTACAACTGCTCATTTCTGGTTTTGTTTTGCAAAATTAACCTTTTTATGGCATAACTGACATGACATAGTAATTAACTGATTTTTAACTTCACAAGTAAATGGGTTTGACAAAAGAATACATGTATGTAACTATCTTAACAGATGAGACATCAAGTATTTTACAATAGCTTGCTCATGCCGCAATGCAGTCAACTCCTTTCGATGATCCCTGAGCCCTGGAAAACACAGATCTGATTTTTTACATTTTGCCTTTTTAAAATCTTATCTAAATAAATCTGTAGATAATTCAAAAGGTCCTGCGTTTGATTCCCAGAGTCCCAAGGTTCCCAAGCACTGATGTAATCATTTCCTAAGCACTAAGCCAAGAGTAAACTCTAAGCTCCACTGGTTGTGACCCCACAAAAGTCTTCACAAACAAAAACAATAATTATGTGCTCCTTTTATACCCGGGTTCTTTTTATTATCTTTATTTCACTATTTATGCATGTTTTCTACATAAATAACTAGTCTTGTTTCTTTTACTTTTTGTTTTTGTTTCTATTACGGAGCAATAGTGTATATTACATGATCCAAATCTATTCTGTTTATACATTTAGAATGAAAGAGTATTTTAATATTTTTAGGATTAGCTTTCATGAATAAAACCAGCAAGATTAAGCAAAATTTATTAAATAAAATTAGAGTCTGTGCCTACATCATCATGGTCTCATCAATTCAATTATATATCAAAAAGAGATGATAAAAAACATTTCTGCCTAATTCTTTAAACTTACACATTTTTCTATATATAAACAATTTAATGTCTGGATAGATGGTGTTTAATTTTTTTTGTTGTTGTTTTTTGGGCCACACCCGGCGGTGCGCAGGGGTTACTCCTGGCTGTCTGCTCAGAAATAGCTCCTGGCAGGCACGGGGGACCCTATGGGACACCGGGATTCGAACCAACTACCTTTGGTCCTGGATCTGCTGCTTGCAAGGCAAATGCCGCTGTGCTATCTCTCTGGGCCCGGTGTTTAATTTTTTGTAAAATGCACTGTTTTCTAAAATTGTTGTACCATTTCACATGCCAATCAGCATCACAATAAAGTAACAGTCTGTTTTAGAATAGGGATTTGAACAAAAGGTCACTCACAATTTAACATGATACATTCTAACTATGTGCCTACATATTAGTGATTTTTAGTAATTTTTTTCCAGTAAAAACATACCAAAAATGGGGCCGGGCGGTGGCGCTGGAGGTAAGGTGCCTGCCTTGCCTGCGCTAACCTAGGACGGACCACGGTTCGATCCCCCGGCGTCCCATATGGTCCCCCAAGAAGCCAGGAGCAACTTCTGAGCGCATAGCCAGGAGTAACCCCTGAGCCTCACAGGGTGTGGCCCAAAAACCAAAAACCAAAAAAAAAAAAAAAAAATACCAAAAATATGAAAATAAACTGACATGATTTAATAACCAATTACTAAACAGATGGTTTTACACAACTACATTTTTATTATTTATTATTTTAATTAAAAAGTGTTTTGATGTACAAAATAGTCCAGAGACTAAAAAGGTCCAATTCAAAAGAAAACAGAAAAATATAGAGATAGGCGGCCAGGATAGTCATACAATACGTGATGAAAAAAAAAAGAACAAAAGCAAAAGAACAATTCAAATCTTAAAAAGCATTACATAAAATATTGAAAATTAGACTACCTACCCTTCTGATGTCAGACCATCTTTATAAACATTTTTGATTGTGCAGTTTATGGATTTTTAAGTCAATAAAATTACACATTATATAAAACATTACATTTTTAAAAAGACAATGTAAAAAGAGATTTCTTAAAGACCTTAAAATTGAAATACTACTAGGCAATTAGATATAATAATGAAAAAATTAAAATGACATATAATCTATATTAAAAGCATTATTCTCAATACTTAAAATAGAATTAACTAATGTCCACAGACAGATAACCCATTAACTATTGTGTTATGTGTACTGAATGGAATGCTATTTAAAAAGGTGAAATTATGCCATTTGTACCAATATGCATTAGGTAAGCATGTAAGAAATTTAAATAAAAAAAACAGAAACAAAAAAACAAACAAACAAACAAAAGGGGCCGGGAAGGTGGCGCTAGAGGTAAGGTGTCTACCTTGCAAGCGCTAGCGTAGGACGGACTGCGGTTCGATCCCCCGGCGTCCCATATGGTCCCCCCAAGCCAGGGGCGATTTCTGAGCGCATAGCCAGGAGTAGCCCCTGAGCGTCAAATGGGTGTGCCCCCCCCAAAAAAAAAAGAAATTTAAGTAAAACAGGTCAGGAAATAAAAGACAGAAAATGAGCTATGAGGATATATGAAGGTTATCCCTGAAAATACAAAGATTCCAAGATAAGTAAGCCATAGTTAAGCTACAGTGAGACTAGAGTGGTTAGAAAGAAGTGAACAGAAGGGCAAGAAAATGTGGTCAGAGAGACAATAAAAAGACTAGATTCAAGTCTTGTGGGCTCTTTTAAGACCTGGCTTATACTCTGAAGAGATGAGAAGCCAAGGGAAAGTTTTTTGAGCAGAAGAGTGATTTGATTTTACGAACTCCAGCTTCTTTGTGAAGAACAGATTAATAGTAACAAAATACTAAGCACAGGAGCCAGATAAGTAGTATAGGAGGTAAGTGCCTGCCTTGTACTCTTTCCTAGTACCACTTTTGGGCCCCCAAACACTACCCAAAATGATCCCTAAGCTCAGACAAGAAGGGATCTCTGAGAACATCCAGGTATGGCTAGGAATGAAACACACACACACACACACACACACACACACACACACACACACATACATACACACAAAAATAAACACTGAAAGACATGTTCTTGACCCTAGTTCTCAATAATGCAGAAATGATGGTGTTTTAAGATTAATGTATGTATCTTTGTAAAATCTGAAGAGACTCTGGACATCTTCTAAAGGTAGAGCAAACAGAATTGTCTGGTGAATAGAGTATGGCATGAGACAATGACTCAAAGTAAGAATTTTGATTAAAGTTACTGTAACAATGGGGATACCATTTAGAAAAATAGAGAGGCTGCAGGGGAAGTTTGGTGGAGTGGAAATAATTTTGAACTAGACTAGGAGATAGTCATCGGATTGCCAGGGAAAGTAGAGATATTAATTTAGGAACAAGAAGTGAAAAAAAGGATATTTAAAGAACATATGCTATAGGAGAGGATAAGAAAACAGAAAACTAAAAAGGTATATTCAAAGAAAGAAAACTAAAAGAAAGTGGTATTCTACAAGCCAAGAAAGTAGTTCTTTGGTTTCAACAAGGTCAGGCAAGGAACTGAAGCACTAGTACAGGAAGTAGGACATTTGTCTTGCATGTAGCTAACCTGAGTTCAATCCCTAGCATTCCATACAGTCTCTGAGCACTTCCAGGAATGATCCCGTAGTGCAGAGCCAAGAGTGCAAACCTGACACTGCCAGGTAGTGACTGTAGCCCACAGCCCTCACCCTCAACAAAAACCAACAGTATTATGTCATTAGGAACAATTAAGCTGGCTGACTAAAATTTCCAATTTGGGTTAGAAAAAAAATAATTAAATGATGCCTTAAAAGAAAAATAAAATCCATAATATGATTCATGATCCAGACTAATAAATAAAAATGAGAGGAGGTTCCACTTTAACATACCTTAAAAGAACATATTTGATTACCAGACAGATTTAATTTTTCTAGCTGCTCGTTGCGATCAAGGCATCGACCTTTAATTTACAAATAAGATAAAAGAAAAATTAGTTTTTCATTTTACCACCAGTTCATATTCTGTTATAGCTCTGAGTTGAATGTAGCAATTGTTTCTTGCAGATAAATCAGACTAGCATTAACACTAGAAATAGCAGCCACTGAATAGGAGACATTTCCCAACTTAAGAGTTACATATTTATAAATGCTTTGCAATTATCATACCCCAGAAATGAGAAAGAAATCAGAGGAACCTCTTTTATAGTAATAAGGAGTATGGCATTACCTGACATTTTAAACTAAAATAGTACATACCTATGTTATATATGAGGTTTCCAGCAAGATTGAGATCTTTTAAATTCTTCAAAGTATGCAAGCCCTAAAAATTTAGACAACATACATTTTTAGGAAAAATCATTATTTATATTTCACCACCTGATTAGTTCTCTGGGAACTCTGAACACAGGGAATTGTGAACTTCACATACACAGATGGAAATGGACAGCTTGATTAAGAAAATCTTTGAGCCTTTTTATACAGGAACCTGGAGAAAACTACTAGAGGGAAGAAGAGACTAGGAAGTAGAAAGGAAGACAGTCAGCAATAAGAAATGGAAACACAGGGCTGGAGCGACAGCATAGTGGTAGAGCATTTGCCTTGCACACAGCCGATCCAGACTTGGGTATGATCCCCTGTGTCCCATTATAGTCCCCCAAGCCAGGAGTGATTTCTGAGCACATAGCCAGGAGTAGCCCCTGAGTATCACCGGGTGTGGCCCCCAAACCAATACATAAATAAATAAATAAAATAAAATAAAATAAAATAAAATAAAACACTCCACAGAACATGTTTATCATCTTAGGCAAGTTATTCTCTTTTTCCTTAAATGAACTTTTATTTGTATGTGTGTGAGATGATGGGGGAGTAAAACGATCAATTCCAGGGCTTTGAGCATGTGAGGTCTGTGCTCTATCTACCATTGCAGCATTGCTGGCCTCAAACCTCTTTTAATATTCAAATAAATAAATCTTAACCTCTAAGGTTGAGAAGGAGTAAATAACATATATAAAAGTCCTCTGTGCATGATAAAATGGCATGTATATGCCAGTTGTTCAACAACAATAATTACTTTTTAGTTCTTTAACTCATGAATGACTTTACTCATTGTGGCTTGATTCTTCCATAGTAATTAAATTTACACAAAACTATTTGAACTATGTGTTCAAATAATCTTACCTCAATATTTTTAATTATATTATGGTTCAGCCAAACCACCTCCAATTTGAGCAATTTCTCTAAATTTTCTATTTTGGAAATTTTATTATAATATAAATACAGTTTTTCCAACTGTTTACATTCTTGAAGACCTCTAATTTCCTAGAAAAAGAAAAGATGTGTTAATTTATATCCTATCATTACTACTTTTTACCAAGGTATATTATAGGTACATTTTCTTTTAAAAATAACATTTTATCGCATAACAATTATCCAACAAAATGAGCTACAATGAAATATAATATCAAAAAACAGGTTTCTCAGTTTTCACAATGTCTTTAAATTTTAATTTTCAAACTATATTTTAACCTACTCAATTCTACTTTATATGGCTATACTACATAATTGTTTTCTTCTTAAAATTAAGTTTATAATTTTTAAGTTACAAATTTAAGTATTTCATAAAACAATAGTTTTCTTAGCAATAACTCTATCTGTATTTTCATTTCAAATTCATAGTTCTGATAACTAATACATAACAAATAACCTCATGCATAGTTATTTTCTGCTATTAAATTCTTTAAAATAAAATATTAGAATGGGAAATTTATTTGGCTCTTAATATGCTTTAGTAATATTGCTCTTCATAATAAATGCTATTTTTATATATCTATAGCATTTATATATCTATAGCATCTAAATAAATAAATTTCACTATAAGTGATATGAATATTATTTAATCTATTTGATTAGTAAAAATAAGTAAATTAAAGGGAAAACTATGTGTTCATTTGTCTTCTCTGTTTTTAATTTTTTGCTTCCGCGTTTTAGTCTCCCTTTTCTGGCATGTTTTGTTAAAGGGTTTTGTTGCGATTTACCATTGTTATTTTTATCCCTGCTTTTTTATTGATTCACATCACATGCATACAATTATTTTTCCAAAATCAAAGAGTTCAGCATAAAACACATAGTGATAGATTATATATATTGAGACTTACTTCTAAGAAGCATTCAGCAATCCAAAGTTCTTTAAGTTGTAAACAAGACTGTAACCCCGAAATTTCTTTTATATCTTGAGCAATTATTGTGAGACTTGTCAAATTAGGAAATAATGATAATCCAATTATACGAGGATAACCTGAGAAAAACATCTCCAGTTTTGAAGCATTACATCCTTCTTGTCCAACCACCTCATAGGATAAACCATTGCACAAACACTGTGTTCAAAATGAAGCTGTTATTATCTTTTAAAATAATAGAAAATATTATTTCTAATTAAAAAATTAAAAATCAGTTGCATGTCACATTTGAGTCTTAGAGAAGGGGAAATTTACCATATGTAACAATCTCTCTAGTTTCAAAGGTTATTGGGTAGATAAAGTTTCTAGGTAAGATTTGTCAAATTGTACTATGTTAGGGCTGAGGGGTGCAGCTCATCCCTGCTTTATACATACACAATGGTTCTCTGGGTTTAATTCCCAGAAAAAAAGAAAAAAAACTTAAAGCAAAAAGAAAAAAAGAAATCAAAGTGTTTCATTTTATATTTTTACAAATGTATATGAAATTTAGCTTTGACTTACAAGGTCTCTAATAATTTCTTCTTGATTTAGGTCTTCATATTCAGTCATCTTCCACTAAAAACAAAAGTCATAATAATATACCTGTTACAATGAAAAATAAGAAAGTAAGTACTAGAAACAAGGCATTTCAAATTCAAAAAATATCTAAAATGAATCACAAAAATTTTCACGTATGTCAAGGTCTAGCCCATCCCATCTCTGAATTAGAAAGTAATTTTTTTTCTGGATTTAATTCTCTCTCTATAACTCCTCACCATTCAGTGTCATTCTAGCTTTGCACTCAGATAGAACATAATTTTTCTTCTATAAGATCTTAACTATTGTAGATCAAAGTTCTTTCCCTACTGCATCTTTACCTTGGTATTAGCTTATGTCTCTATTTTTTTTCGCTAAATAAATGCCTACTGATCTCCTTTGAGCAGGCTCCAGTTTATCTTTTTTTATATACAACAGTTCACAAATCTGACACAAGTAAAGAGGAAAAAAGGGTATAGCAATATAGGAGGCACAGTAATATTTCTTGAGTGGAACTAGCTCATTTTTTTCACTTAATTCATGCTTAATACCAAGATAGCTTCTTTAAAATAAGCTCAATTTTTTTTTAAATTTTCTTAACCTTTTATTCTATTGTATTATTCAATATGTTCAGCACTTAAAAATATATAGTAATCCAGAATCCAGGGTTGGGGGTGTGTCCCAGTGGTAGAACCCAAAACTCTCATGTGAGACCCCAAGCACCATTGTGTGTGTGTGTGTGTGTGTGTGTGTGTGTGTGTGTGACAGAGAGAGATAGAGAGATCAAAAAAGAGAAAGGCAGAGGAAAGACAGAGGAGAGACAGAGAAAGAGGAAGGAGAAATAGAAGGACATCCAAGTTTTAAAATGATAAAATGGCAGACTTCGAAAGAGCATCGTGATCCTCTGTCACAGATATGTACAAGCATATGGGCATATATATGCATATGTATGTGTATTATTCTTCAGAAAAAATATCAAAAGATACATATTAAGTTGTTAACAAGTTACCTCGTGAGTAGGTGAAAGGTGATAATAATTATAATAGGCATGAGAGGCTGAATGAGGACGAATCTAGATAAAAATGAAAAAGAAAAAATTATATTTTAAGAGGTATGTTTAATATTAAATAGCATGAATGTATAATCTTTATCAATTCACTGCTTGTAAATATTTGGATAATTTCTAATTTAGAACTAAATTGTACTTCTTTGAAGTTTTTTTTTTTTTTTTGCGCAGGATACAGGCACATATTTCTTTTGGGTCTACACCTAGAAGGAGGAAATTATTATTTTATATCTTTATTTAAGCACCATGATTACAAACATGTTTGTAGTTGGGTTTCAGTTATAGAAAAGAACTCCCCCTTTACCAGTGAAATCTCCCCACCACCAATACCCTCCTCTTTCTCTCCTCCCCCATCCCCTGCCTGTATTCGAGACAGGCATTTTATTTCTCTCAATCACTACCATTGTTACCATTGCCATGATAGTTGTTAGTATAGTTATTTCTCTAAATGCACTCATCACTCTTTGTGGTAATCTTCATAGAGGGTTGGTCCTTCTAGCCCTCATCTCTATTATAGTCTGAGTTTTATTAAAATAATGTCTTTTATTTTTCTTAAATCCCACAGGTAAGTGAGACTATTTTGTGTCTATCTCTCTCCCTGGAGGGAGAACATTATTATTGTATCAACATGGATGATTTTGCGCAGCAATGGTAGAAATACACAATGAATACATTCTGTGGAAGTATGTTTGTTTAAAATATAAAAACAAAATCTATGTTTTCAGAAGGGCTAAGTGAGCTAAGTTACAGAGCCATTAGTTATAGGGCTAAGTGGTAGTTAAATGAGCAGGAGGAGGCAAAGAGACTTCTGGAATGCTGATGGAGATATACTTCATTATGCGGGTGTCAGTGTATTCACTTTGAGAAAGCTAGACACCTAATATTTATTTAATTTCTCTCAAAATGTTAATGAAATAAATTGGTACTTTGAGGCTAGAGAAAGAGTATATAGCAAGCAGGTAGGGCACTGACTCTGCATTTAGCTGACCCAGGTTAGATCTCCCAGCATCTCATTTGGTCCCCCAAGCCTTTTAGAAGTGATCCCAGAGTGCAGAGCCACGAGAAAACCCTCAAAACTACAATGCATAGCCCCCAAATTGGAAAAAAAATGAAATGATATTTAAATGTTTGTTTAAAAAGCATTCACTGGTTCATTTTATTCATCATAGAAGATTATGTTCGTATATAGATAGATACTTTTAAAACTTAAAGGGAAAACATTATGGTAACTTGGGTTCATCTATTTACCTATTTTCTTGTTTAAATCTCATTAGAATGATGAAGTAAATATAAAAATTAGAAATATGTAGTAGTGCTAGGTAAAGAGCAGTCAGTCAAGAAATTCATGAAATTTCATCTTTTGAATGAAAATGAACTAGATGGTATCAGAGTGAGAGAAAAGTCCAATAATAAAAATGACACAGGGCTAGAGTAATATAGTAGAGCAAATAAGGTGTTTGTCTTGTCTTGTACACAGCTGACTCAGATTCACAGTCAACCCGGGGCAATTCCCAGCATTTCATATGGTTAGTTCTCGGAGCTCATCAGAATATGATTACTGAGCACAGAGTCAGGAGTAAGCCTTGAGCATTTCTGAGTGAGGCTCCAAAACCAACCACAAACCAAACCAAACAAACAAGTGAATAAAAACAGTCCTAAATTCAAAGTAACAAAAAAGTTATATAAAATAATCCTAAAAATGTCACCAAATGCAGAACAGCTGTGACAAGATGGCAGCTATGGGACGCGTTAAATAAAAGGACAAACATAAAAGAAATTCGTGATCTCTATCAGAGCACTGTATATGCTCTCAAGCTTTACAAACAAAATATTGCTCCATCACATGAGTTGAGCACTACAAAGCTCTGTACACTGGACTCTGTCATTTACGTGCTCATTAATATAGGTGTCGAGGGCTTAATTCACCAGTCAGAGAATGACAGGGAAAAGGAAGCCCTCTCTTAATAAGCAAAGAGCAACTTCTGAGCAAAGAACAGAAGGAAATGAGGGAGCTATGAGAAAATCTGAAGAAGCTGCATCTAGGCTGAGGGCAAAGCAAACGCGGAAAGTGGGGTATAACCATATTTAATATATTTCATTTGCAGAATAGAAGGAAATATATGGTTGCAGCCCAGGGAGGGAAACAGATTGGTAGGTGTGAGGTCAAAGGAGAATTTTTGTGGGGTCAATCATTTGCCTTTTTTCCAGTACCTAGGTGAGGTTTTTGGGATTACCTGATTAAAATGAAAAGCTATGTGAAGATGTTAAATGGAAGAGTAAAATGAGCTGTTTGAAAAGAATCACTAGCAATTCTCTTGATAATAGGCAGGAAGGGTTAAGAAACAAGCCATAGCTGTAAGAGAGAAGGATGGAGGAATAGAGCTGGATAGATTAATGGGGATTGTGAGAAAATGACTAGATGACACATCTATGTTGAAGGTGATTCTGATTATTCCTTCACACATCCCATTGGTAACTTTTGTTCTCACTTCTGGACAACTCCCAAATATTACAGCATATAGGTTTCAGGAGGGACACAGTAAGAGACCACTCAGCAAGGAACCTGGAACATTTAGATACTCCATCAGCAGCACATACATATGTGCAACCTAATCTTTCTTCCTTGGATGTATTCTGATGGCACATCAGCTAAAAGAAGGCTTTTTTGATACATCAGTCGCCAGAAAAGCATACCAGCCCACATTCCTGTTTAATCCTTAAACATTTATGGTTAATTACTGTTTAATGTTTCCATAGGAAAACCTGCTCACCTCTACACAATGGGCAATGCTCATTCAGTTCTCCCAGTCACTAGATGGCAGTCCAAGTTATCAATCTTTGTCCAAGATTTACATTGCAGAAGAAACAAATTCTTTGTCCAAGATTTATGTTCCAGAAGAAATGAACTCCCCCACCTTTTTTTTTTACTAAATTATCATATATGTTTAAAGTTAACTTTGGACTCAGTCACAGGTGCTTACTCTAATCACTCAAGAGAATACTTTTCTTAAAAATATGCATAATTAGAATACCAACCTTCCCTCTCATGTCACCTTATTTTTCCTTCATTTAGGAAAAATATTGCTTTCGGTACTATTTAATACTTAGCCAAATCAATCAATTAAAAACACCCCAAATACTACAATTTGCATTCACTATTCTAAATTATGAAAAGCCTATATCTTAACCAGGTACAAAAGGACCCAGTTTCTAGCTGGCATTTGTGGTTCCTTTAAGAGATATAGCTAGCTTAAAACTATTCTGCCTTTAGGAGAAGCCTTTACAGGGTCTTCCCACCAAAGAGTTCTTTCCAGTTCCTTCAGGGAATTAGGAATTCAGAGCTGATATAAAAGCTTAGATGGATCCAATCACCGCTCTGGAATGCTGCTGGAAGATTTTACAGAATCAGCTCAGTGTTTGAAGTTGCCCATAGTTTCAACTAGACATTCAACAGCAGACTTTTTTTTTTTAATATAAATTTTTAGTTTGATCATAGTGGCTTACATATTGTTGACAATAATATTTTAGGTACATATTTACATAAAATCAGGGGGGATTCCCATCGCCAAATTGTCATCCCTACGCCTCCGTTTCTATCCTACCTCCCTTTTCCTTTTCCCTCACCCCAGGGCGGCTAGAATATGTGGTCCCCTCTGTATCTAACCCACTACTTAGTAGTCTTGCACCTGTTTGGTCTTGATGCCTCCCTTATTTCCCCCTCTAACTGGAGTCAGGACTAGCTAGTTCAAGTTGCGTGGTTTTGTTTGAAGGAGAAAAAAGTAATAAACTGGGGTAAGAGTCTAATACCCCGAAAATGGGCGGAGTCCTTCTAAAGGCTCTCATCATCAATCTGGGAGATGGAGAAAAAGTAGGTGAAACACTCCACTAGTACCAAAAGAAGTGTCAAATATCCAGTGAGGGCTCCAGCTATATCGATAAGCACCACACAGAGCAGACAAAACAAACAAACAAACAAGTAGAAAAAACAAAACAAAACAAAAACAGACAAACAAAAATCACGCCATGGTCTTGAATTAAGAAACATGGCATAGCACATAACGAAAGAGAAGAAAGGAAGAGAAAAAAAATAAGTATAATTGGGGACTACACTTTCAATAATCACACCCAAACAGAGAAATCGACCAAAATAGATTGGTAAATCAAAAATAATAATAACAATAATAAATAAAGGTAATATATATATTTATATCAAAAAAATAACCAAGGTTTTGTGCTTTTTGTATTTTTGTTTTTTCCCTCCTGCACTGGCACAGTAAATATTGGGGTCATTCGAAATTATTCCTCTTAGTTTCCTCTCCTAGGAAAGTAGAATCAGACTAAATAAACATTTGTAGTTGTTGACACTGTGGTTCTTCTAAATGTTCACCACTTCACATATTCTTATAATATGGCAAGATCTAATTCTTATCTTCACAGAGAAGAGCCATGCCACATTCTTTAATTTCTCTTAAATATATTCCATAAGTTCTCTCAAAATTATTTTCCATGCTAGTAAGGGAAAGTATACTTCCTCTTGTCCAAAATGAACATTTCCCTGTATGATGACTCTTTATTCTCCACTCAGAAAACAGCATCTAAAATTTTTCTTTTAAGTTATTCATATCTTCCTTATCTAAGTCTCTTTTAGATAGAGATATAAATATTAGGTTGTTTCTATATTTCCTCAATAAAATCCTTCTATCTTGTATATTTTATAAATAGCTAGTTTTATATATTGTTACAGAAAGACTTCTAGGTAGTAGTCATTAGTATAACATCCTTGCCTCCATTCAATTCTCTACTCACTGCTCTATCAATTACATCTACAGCTTCCTTTTTACAGTCAACAATCTAATTGCCAAAGTCAGAGGGTATATTTAACCCTTGATAAACTCAACCTTGATGTGATTATGTTTCCTCCTTGGCTTTGCTCTATTACTTCAAATTCGCTTTTTTTTGGGGGGGGGAGGCATACCCTGTGGTCCTCAGAAATAACTCTTAAAACCAATGCCCAGTACTCCTAGTGGGGCTTGAGGTTCTGATTATATGTAGTGCCAGAGAGTCAATCTGGATTGGCTATATGCAAGGCAAAAGCCTTAACAACTGTACGATCTCTTCAGTCACATAAATAATTTTATATTTAGTGTTAAATTACTGATCTTTCTCTTCATCTTTAGTCTGCAACGAATCCAACTATGCACCTGGAAGATCCATCTGATGTCATAGATAATTCAAAGTTAGTATATTCAAAAAGAGACTATATTTTCTAATCTGCTTGGTAAATAATTATCATCTTCTTAATCAATAAAGCCAGAAGTCTGAAACTTATCCTTAACTTTTTGGCTTTGTCTTACATCTCTCATTGGTTAAATCCCTTAGCATGTACCTCTTTAATGTTGATGTATTTTCCCCCCTCTGCACTAGTCTAATCACCTTTACCTTGGTCCAGTCCATTAAATCTGGATACCCTCCCTATTGTCTTTCTACTTTTTGATCAATTGTCTACAATACTGTGCCAAGTAGCCTTCTAAAAGGTTATACAGGTCCTCTGGGGAGCAGTCCTACCATTCGAGTTAATAAACTATAAGCCTCCAACAGCACCACCTACCTCTGACCACAACTAGATAAGAGTTCTCTGAGTTGAGAACTAGAAAGAGTTCTGAGGCATATGATGGTTTCATGCCCTAAATTATTTTTAGTGACTATATGGCAAAATTAAAACATAAAGATTTAAATCAAGTATCTTCTTTAATTCTGAGACTATTATCCATCTCTTTCCTCACAATTCCATTCGACACTTGGTTTTATAAAAGCCTTGGCTGTAGCAACTAGCCCAGTTGGACTGTGATATACAGAATTTTTCTTTCTTGCTGGATACTAGTCAAAGGCAGCACCCAAAAGTGACCGCAGTGCCTTACGCATGAAGTGTTCAGCAAAAAGTTTGCAGAGTGGATTGAATTGCCACCCTACAGGCTCCTGTATTGTAAACTCTATGTGCCCAGTCAAAGTTTAATAACAGAGTATAGTATACCCGTCTGTGAGGTGTAGCAGGTAGGTAGGGCAGGGCTGCATTCTAAGAACTACTTATTTTCTATAGACTAGCCACTTCGGTGTCTCTAAAAGGCTTTCTCCTTTTGAGTAGAAGACCATCAGGACTCACCCCTCATCTCTGATGGTCTACACAACGCCCCCCTGCTGGAACTGGATGAGCCCTATTAGTTTGGATCCTGGAACACCTGGTTTTCTCTCTCTGTTTCTCTGTCTCTGTTTCTCTCCTCTCTCCCATCTCTCCCTTAAGAACAACTCTCTTCTCTCTGTCTCTCTCTGTCTCTCTGTCTGTCTGTCTGTCTGTCTGTCTGTCTGTCTGTCTCCTCTCCTCTCTCCCTCCCTCTCTTTCTGTCTCTCAGTCTCCTCTCTCCCATCTCTCCCCCAAGTTGTTCCCCTAAGAACAACTCTCCTCTCTCTCTCCCATCTCTCCCTTAAGAACTCTCGTCTCTCTCTGTCTCTGTCTCTCTTCTCTCCTCTTCTCTCCTCTCCTCCCTCCCTCCCTCTCTTTCTCTGTCTGTCTCTCTCCCATCTCTCCCCTAAGAACAACCTCACTATCCTGCTGCCCATCATCATTCATCATCTCATTGATGGCATCCTTGGACCCCCCAAACTTGGTCTCCCGGCCAATGTCCTCCGGGAGGCTGCGGATGACGTCAGCCCCCAAGGCCCCAAAGGGTGACAGACAGACAGACACCTGCTTCCAGACCAGAGGATGGATCCTGGCACAGTTCGAAACGGAGCCGAGTTCTTGGTTCCCGTCTAGCAGCCGCCACGACCCTCCGGGTGGTCCAGAGGCGGGTGTGGACGCGGCTTCCCGCCGCGGTTGCCTAGGAAACCGCCTGGGGGGGGACCTAGGAGTGAGGGGCGGGGAAAGAGAGGTCACGTGACGGGGCCGTTATCCAATCAGCGGAGACGGTCCGTGGACCACCCGGAAGACCCCGCGAGCGCTCCTGGGTAACGGGAAGTCGGTGCCGGCCTGGAGCATCCTCACACCTGGGAGCCTCTTGGCGCCTGGCTCGGGATGGGATGCAGGACCGGCCCGAAAGGACCTCACGACGGGCGTGGCGGCGGCGGCGATCTAGTCATCCTTTCCTCTTCCTCCTCCTGGCCTAGCCAAGGACACCCTTTGGCCTTCCAAAGTCTGGACTTGAAAGCTCCAAGGGCTTCACACTGTGATGTCACAGGGCCTTGGGGCCTAGTGGACGAATGGCTGCTGATGCTTTCTTTCCCCCAATGATTGCTGAAATCTAGGAGTGTAGCCCATCCCATCCAAGGGTTAGTTAGGGTGCTGGCATGGACATCCCAGGCTGAAGGGGACAAAAAAGAAAAACAACCTTTCCAAGGGTCTTGTAATGCTTGAACAGGTCTTTTTGATATCCTGCAAGGTACCCCCCTCCAAATGCCCAGGAGAGAGCCAATGCTACCCAAAAGTCTAATTTAGGTTGGAAGGAAGGGAAGAGTACTAGCGAGGAATGGAGAGACGTTTGGACTAAGTTCCAAGGCAAAGGCATTTCATTTTATTTCATTCTTCAAATCCGTCCCAGTTGGTAGCTGCCACCCACACAACCCACGTATACGAAATCATTCCAGATTGAGATGTGCTGTGACGTAGACTTTCCATTTTGAAAACTTAATCTAAAAGTAACGATTAATGTTTGCACTGTTCACCCGTTGCATGGGTGATGTTTTTTATTTTTTTGATAGATGAGGTAAGCAAAAAAATATTTCTCTTAGTTCGAGAAAGTGACTTTTAGAAGATTGCATTATGTGACTAGTATTGATTTACTGTGGGAAGTAATTCCTGTAGTTTTGTTGTTGTTGTTGTTGTTCAGATGGTTTGTGTACAATTTTTACACTTCAAGTCACGCAGAATCGGGTCTTTAATGCTTATTTTAATCACCAGGTGGCGACCTCACTCAATAACCTAGTTTCAAATTCCTTTCCGGAGAAAGATAAACGAATGATTTTTTAAATTTTCCCTTTTTCCTAACAAATATCAACAATTCGACATATTCCCGTGATTCAGTTTATTTTATCATATTTTAAAGGAAAAATTAGGTTTACCATAATATTTTGTAATTTCCATGACCATTACTTGATTTTATTAAAAATGAAATTTTAGTAGCTTAGGGACTTAAATGCTAGAAAATGATCATTTATTAAGTAAACCTAGTTAGTCTGACAAGATTACTGGGATTTTTTTAATACAATGAATATATAGTAGTTTAGAGACCTAAACCTTTAGATTAAGAAATTATTAGAAATAAACTAGATGAATTACCTATATCAAGCTCATTTTTCTTCCAAATTATGATGCAGCTCTTTTAAATAAAGGTATAGTTATGGGACATGGGAGACAGATGGCTCAAAGGGCTGGAGCACATGATTCTTTTATCTTTTTATTTTTTTAGCCAATTACGTCCACACAGCATTGTCCTTTAGGATTATAGAGAAAATAACCCCTAACACCCTTGAAGGTAACCTCAAAACCGAAAAAGAAAAAATAGAAATTATAGGAACCTGGAAAAGACAATAGGTTTGATGTTCTTGTAGTTATGTAAACCAGTCATTTAAAGACTTATTTCTAGGTAGCTCTCAAGAATTTGGCTGTCAACAGCTGGTTAAGTTGGAAATCACAGCAGTTTAAAAACTATTAGTCACTTGCTAAACCAGTCTTTGTCTACAGCAGTGTTTTTTAAATACATTTTTTATTTAAACCCCATGGTTACAAGGTTGTTAATAATATTTTTATACAGATAAAATTGTGACTTACAGTTATACAATGAATAACAACAACCTTCACCCAGAGTGCATTTCCCACTACCAATGTCAACAGTTTTCCTCTCACCCTCCCTGGTGCTCTCTTCCCTCCCATCCACCCTTTCAGGCATTTTACTTCATTCTCTATCATCTATCTATCATCTATCATCTTTCCCCTCTCTTTTGTGACATTGTGGATTGTACGACTGCAAATGAAGGCATGCTATGAAGGTCTATTTCATATTAGACCTTCTCTACTCTAAGTGCTCTCTCCACCCTGTGGCAAGCTACCTACCAAGAAATGGTGGTCCTGAATTTTCACCTTTATTGTCTCTGGATAGTATCCCCACACTGTCTTTTATTTTCCTTATATCCCAGTGATGAGTGAGATTATTCTATGCTTATCCCTCTTTCTCTGACTCATTTTACTTAGCATAATCTCCATGTCCATTAACATATAAGCAAAATTCATGACTACATTTTTGTAATGGCTGCATAGTATTCCATTGTGTGGATATACTACAGTTTCTTTAGCCACTCATCTTTTGTTGAGCACCTGGATTGCTTCCAGATTCTGGCTATTGTAAATAGTCCTGTGATGAACATAGGAGTGCATAGGTCATTTTAATATTGTGTTTTTGTGTTCCTAGGGCATATCCCTAGGAATAAAATTGCTGGATCACAAGGAAGCTCAATTTTCAATTTTTAAAAGAATATCCATATTGTTTTCTAGAAAGTCTGGACCAGATGGCATTCCTACCATCAGTGAATGAGAGTTTCTCTTTACATCCACACCTGAACTGTTTGTTCTTGTTCTTTGTGATGTATGCCATTTTCTGTGGTGTGAAATGATATCTAATTGTTTTGATTTGCATCTCCCTGATGATGGCGAATATATACTTAATGGGGGAAAAACTAAAAGTCTTTCCTCTAAGATCTAGCTAAGACAAAGTTGTCCCCTTTCACCACCTCTATTCAACATAGTACTGGAAGTACTTGCCATAGAAATTAGGCAAGAGAAAAAATATCAAGGGCATCCAGTTAGGCAAGGAAGAAGTCAATACTCTCATTGTTTGCATGTAACATGATACTATATTTATAAAACCCTGAAGATTACCAAAAAAGCTTGTAGGAACATAGATTTGTATAGTAATGTGGCAGGCTACAAAATTAACACAAAAAGTCCATGACATACAAATAATGAAAGAGAAGAAAAAGACATTACAAAGCAACCCTACTCACAGTTGTGCCTCAGAAAATCAAGTACCTTGGAATTAACTAAAGAGGCGAAAGATCTATACAAGAAAACTATAAAACACTGCTTCAAGAAATAAAAGAGGACACAGGAAATGGAAACATAACCGGTTCATGGATTGGAAGGATTAACATCATTAAATTGGCAATACTCCCCAAAGCATTATACAGATTTAATGTGATCTGCGTGACATTTTTCAAAGAAGTGGATAAAACATTCCTGAATATAATTGCCCAAGAAAAGCTAAAGCAATCCTTAAGAGAAAGAAGATGGAGACATCACTGTTTACCAACTATAAATTGTACTGTAAATCAAATGAATTAAAAAAAACCCGTGGTATTGAAGTAAAGACAGACCAATGGAATAGAGAAGTATTCTGAGACCGACCTCCACGTATACAACCAATTAATCTTTGATAAGGGGCAAGAAATGCAAAATGGAGCAAGGAAATCCTCTTCAACAAATAGTGTTGGAAAAACTGTCCACAAAAAAAAACTGTCTACAGTAGTTCTTAAAGGAATAATTGCCTATTCATAATATATTCTGGATGATCAAAAGTCATAGAAGTAAAACAAAAGCAATGACCAGTCTTTTATTTCTTTTTCTCATTTTTGGAGTTTATATGCTTTTGTGTATAAATTATACAAAGAAATAATAGAAATTGAAACCACAAGAAGCCAAGCAATTTGAATAAATATTCAAAGTAAAGAAGACACATTAATCGCTCTAGTCTTACTCCCAAAGGCCTATACATCAATTTGAATGTTTATGGGCAAAGGTGTCTTCATTCCAAAATAATTGAGAGTATATATTATTTATTTATTATTCCTTTTGATGAAAAGTTTATTGCTTCACAAACTTAAAGAGGAAAAAATTTTTAAATAGAGGTGACTTTAAAGATTCAAGTGAAATCTTAAATTATAATTTAAATTTTATTGAATTGATAGTTATTTTTATTTCCTAATAAGCCCTGGCCTTACTAATAAAGAATTCTGGAGACATTTTATGATGATTTGACTTAGCTTTAATTCTAAAAGGTAAAACATCTGAAAATGTTAAGTGTTTAATTCTTGCAGACATTTGGTTCTTATATAAAAGAGCAGTTTCTAGTCTATGATTTTAGTAAATAATCTGTCAAAGTTTTCTGTTCCACATTTTAAGTTGATATAAGAAAGGAATAGCACAACTCTAGGTTTACTTTGGCAATGAGGTGCCAGTAATTATGTGGCACAAAGTCATCAGAGAGCATAGATAAGAAATATTTAATTGAAAGGGATTCAATAAAAAGGGTTCTTTTGAAGTGAAGTTCTTTCTATTCCACCTCCTGAAGTAAAGTTTTGAAAAAAAATTTTTCTTTTTTGTGAAGTTAGGTTTAGTATATATGCTGCCGAAGCGAGCACTTTGTGAAGTAAGATTTGGGAGGGGGGTTTGTTTGTTTTTCAAGTCACACCCATTTGATGCTCAGGGGTTACTCCTGGCTAAGCACTCAGAAATTGCCCCTGGCTTGGGGGGACCATATGGGATGCCAGGGGATCGAACCGCGGTTGCAATCTTTCCTTGGCTATCGTTTGCAAGGCAGACACCTTACCTCTAGTGCCACCTCACCGGCCCCGTGAAGTAAGGTTTTATTTGGAAATTTTGATGAGGATGGATAAGAAGAGAGAATAATGCACACTTCTCCAAAGGTGGAGAGCCCCTGTCCATATCCCAGCATTCAAGTATGAAAGTACATATCTGAAAAGAGGAGATTTGGACACTATGCTCTGGCAGCATGTATCCAGGCTACACATGTGCATTGAAATAAAGTTTTAATAAAGTTTGTAACAATAGAAGACTTTTTCTAAGGGATCTACCCCCCAAATAGATAATATTTGTCCATGGTTTGTTTACATAATGGGAAATCTTGTCTTAAAAGGTAGCCAGAACAGAAATATAAAGAAACTAAATTTACCATTGGGTGAGATCTAAAAGTCAAAACCAGCAAACAAAAATAAGCCCAGCCAGAAAAGTACCATGCCACAATCTCAATCAAATGGTAAGATCCAAAGACTGCTGTCTTTTCATTAAAGTGACAATAGAGAAATGAGAGCTCATATACAATAAATAGAAACATAAAACTCACATCATATTTTTTAACCAAAACTCTATGAGAAAGAATATAGAATATGTTTGAAGTACTCAATAAAACAATCTCCACTTAAGAATTCTAAAAGTGGGGCCGGGCGGTGGCGCTATAGGTAAGGTGCCTGCCTTGCCTGCGCTAACCTTGGACAGACCGCGGTTCGATCCCCCGGTGTCCCATATGGTCCCCCAAGCCAGGAGCAACTTCTGAGCGCATAGCCAGGAGTAACCCCTGAGCGTTATCGGGTGTGGCCCAAAAACCAAAAAAAAAAAAAAAAAAAAAGAATTCTAAAAGTGTATCATTTATATTTGAAAGAATGAAAATTCACATTACCAAGCAAAGTTCAAGGATATTCACCACATGTAAAGTATTTCTAGGGATTGAATGGTCTTCCAGAAAAAGCAAGGACCAAATAAAAAAGTAACCAAAATCTCTCTAGATTTTTATAACAATTCCCTTCATATCAATACTTTCTTCAATATTAATGAATTGGACACTTCAGAAACAGATGATTGAATTGATAGAAAAAATCTAATTTTTGCTGCTTCTGATACACATGCTTTTCACAATAAACATAGGCTCAGAATGGAATGTTAGAATCATACAGGCTACCATTCAGCTTCATAAATCGAGGGGGGAAAGAATGATACCAGGACTAGTCATATGAACATGTAGTGTAAATAAAAAATGACCAGACTGGAACACCAAACAGAATAGATACCCAACCTATAACAAGCTGTAAGGTGGAGACCAGTTGCACTAGGATTCTGGGGGGTAAAGGAGGGATATGTGGGAGACATGTTGGGAACAGGAGTGGAGGGAGGACAACATTGTTGGTGGGAATGCCCTTCATTCATTGTCAATATGTACCGTAAATAATTCTGTGTAATGAACTTCAGTCACAATAAAAAGAATCATACAGGCTAATCATAAACAACAAAGAATTAATGGTCATACTTACATAAGGTTGAATAGAAAGTTATCAGAGATAAAATCATTATTACATTATATTAAGGAATCAACTTATCACTTGTTCAAACATCTGCATTGAAGGAACGTGCAAAAAGGTTTATAAAGCAACTGCAAAGGACCTCAGGAGATAAATCTATGGCAACAAATAGTAGTGGGAAACATTAATACTCCAGAGTTCTGAACATATAGAACACCAATAAATAAAGGAGTTATAAATGAAGTATCAGTAAAACTGACATTAACAGATATATATTATTATGTCATCTGTAAATTGTTAGGTCTTATTTATCAATTTGTGTGTCTTTTCTGCATGATTGTTTGCTATGATGAGAATTTTTGATATATTGAATAACAATAAAGAGGTTGTCATACTTTGTGCCTCATTTTAGAAAGGTCTTAGTTTTTGACACTGAGTAAGATAACATTGGCTATTGGCTTGTTATACATGTCCATTAGTATCATGAGTTATTTTTTATATTTTATTGAAGGACTTAAAAATCATGAATAAATGTTGACTCTTGTCAAAGGTTTTTTCTGCATATATTGCTATGACATTTTTATTTTTCCTTTTACTGATATTGTGCATTTCATTGTTTTAATATTTTGAAACTTCCTTTCACCTCTCAGATGCATCCCAACTGATAATGTAAATAATCGTTTTGATATACTGTTGAATTTGGTTTGCTAAGATTTGTGCACATATTTACATTGTTGTAGTTTGTGGGGGATATCACCTTGAAACTTTCTTTTTTTTTTTTTTTTGGTTTTGGTTTTGGGTCACACCCAGCAGCGCTCAGGGGTTACTCCTGGCTCTATGCTCAGAAATCGCTCCTGGCAGGCTCGAGGGACCATGTGGGATGCCGGGATTTGAACCACCAACTATCTGCATACAAGGCAAATGCTTTACCTCCATGCTATATCTCCGGCCCCCGAAACTTTCTTTTTAAATACAGTAGTGTCTGCATTTGGAACTCGAGTAATGCTGACTTCACAGATGTTAGAAAGGATCCTTTTTCTCAATATTTTTGAAAAGCTTGAGTATAGATAAATCTTCTTTGAAGTTTTGATAGAATTCACTTGTGAACTCATCTAAACCTGGGCTTTTCTTTTGGGGGAAGATTTTAAATTACTGTTTCAATTTTCTTACTTGTGATTGATCAGGTTTTCTATTTCTTCTTGATTGAATCTTGGGAGGTCATATAGTTCTTAAAATACAACTGTGTATTCCAGCTTAGTGATATAGAGCTATTCATAATCATCTCTTTTGATATTTTGTATTTACAAGATGTGATACTTGTTTAATTTATCACCTTTCATATTTGATTTGATTTTTAGGTCTTCGCTCTCTTTGCTCCAGAGTTTACCTAAAGGGTTGTCAATGTTACTTACTCTCTAAAATAAAAGTCCTGGTTACTTTTAATCTTTGAATTATTTTCTTAAGTTTTGTATCATTTATTTTATCCCCAGTTCTTATCCTTTCTGTTCTACTTATGTTGGATTAGTCTATTGTTCATCTTCTAGCTTCTCACTCATAATTTTTTTTTTTTTTTTTTTTTGGTTTTTGGGCCACACCCGGTGACGCTCAGGGGTTACTTCTGGCTATGTGCTCAGAAGTCGCTCCTGGCTTGGGGGACCATATGGGACGCCGGGGGATCGAACCGCGGGTCCGTCCAAGGCTAGCGCAGGCAAGGCAGGCACCTTACCTCTAGCGCCATGGTCCGGCCCCATCTTCTAGCTTCTCAAGCTGTGAGATTACACAATTCATTTGAGACTTTTCTTGTTACCTAATAAAAATCAGTACTACTATGAACATCCCCTTTTGTAATGTTTTTCTTGGGTTTTATATGCTTTGATACTTTAGATATTTGTTCTCTTCCTTTTAACTACTTTTTCATTTCACTTTGATCCAATAGTTGTTTAATAGAATGTTGTTTAGAATCCAAATTTAGAGTTGCCGGTGGTTGAGGGGGTATTGTTGTTTTTGCATTTTGATTTGCTTTGTTTGGGGGCCACACCCAATGGTGCTTACTCTACTCTACTCTCAGGAATTATTCTTAAATGGCTGGGGATCAAACCTGGGTTGGCTGCATGCAAAGCAAATGTCCTACTCTCTTTACCATCACACATACCCTTTGGTTTTTTTTATATATATATAGATTATTTTTACCTTCATGTCATTGTGTTTTGAAAAGATACTTGATATATTTTCTACTTTGATGGCTTTATAGATAGTAGATTTTGTGACCTGGCATGTGACCTTTACTGGAAGATGTTCCATTTTGAGTATTTGACTTGTGGGGGTAAAAGATTCTGTATAGAATATTAATTTTAGTTCTTTTAATTTATCATCATCTTGTTAATAGTTAATATGTCCAATATTGAGAAAAGTGTTAAAGTCTCCCATTACTATTATGTTGGTGTTTTTCTCAGGATGATTAGACATTGCTTTATAAATTTGCTGTCCCTTTGTATATATTTTCAGGATATTAGCAGGTTTTACCAGGCATGCATGTGGAGGGAAAAAAAAAGAAATTACAGGATTTTTTATTTGATCAAGATAAAGAAGGAAGTAAATTTTGAAATGAAAATTTTTTTAATGGGAATAAGTTTTAGGGGGCAAAGGGTTATATGAGCTTAGTCGGTTTAGGATATTTGTTAGAAATCCAAATAGTGAAGTAAAATAATTGAACTTAAGAAGCTGAACTTCACAGGAGCAGTTCAGGCTGGGAAAACATATTTATTTATCTTCAGCCTAGAGACAAAATTTAATATCATGAGACTGGATGATATTGCCAAAAAGAGTCAGTAAGGAGGAAATATTGAAGAACTAAGCTCTGGAACATTTGAATATTTAAATGTCAGAGAGATGAAAAGAAAAGAGATTTTACCAGAATGGTAAGAGGAAAACCATGGAAGTATGACATTCTAGAAGCTTAATGAAGAAAACTGAGTGATGATAAATTGAAGAAGATAAGGCTGAAATTTAGGTCATTGATGCTAAGAAAATTTTCTGTAGAGTGGCTTCAAGAAAAATTGGAGGAAAGAAATTGGAAACTGGTACTGTATGTAAAATTCTTTCCAGGAGTTTTGCTATAACAAGAAAATCAATGGGTTAGAAAGCAGAGAACTAAGATCCATGATGATAATTTCCAGTTGGGAGAATAACAGTTTGCTTTGATGCTAATTGGAATAATTTAACTGGGCAGAATATAGTATTCAGATGTAGAGGAGAACTGTGGCCACAAAATCCTGAAAGAACAAGAGATGGTGGGTGAGTGTAGCTAGCTATTCTAAAAACTCTCTCCCTGCTTTCCCTTTTCTCCTCTCACCTTTTTTTTTTTCTTTTGAGTTGTAAAAATTCATCTACACTTGATTAAGGACCCTCCTAGGTTTAATTAACATAGGTACCCTTAACTATGTCAACCCTTCTCGGGTAAATCACCTTTGTTCTGTTAACTTTGGCTAATAAAAGAGAGCAGGGAGGTACAGGGGGAACTGGCACAGTTCTATCCAAGAGGCTGCTTAACTGCCTGGCTTGTTACTGTTTCTCCGGTGAATCTCTCTGTTCTTTGTGTGATGCCTTTGCTGTTGACCCATCCATTCCAGAGTCAGAACAGATATGATGAACTGATACAACCAACAGTTGAGCACAGGTTTCAAGTTAGTTTGGGCAAGAGAGAAAGTAGAATACTGAATAAAAGAGTGAGTACTGAAGTAATTAGGTGTAAGTAATGATGAAAGTGTATGGAAGTTATCTCTCACATCTTTAAATTTTTCAGTGAAATAGCAAATAGGGTCATCTAGAGTAAGGATATTGGTTGAGGAGCAAGCAGCATAGAGATTTAGTCAGTACATGGCCTTGTATGTGGCCAACGAAGGTTCAATTCCCAGCACCCTACCCATGGTCCCTTAGTCTATCAGGAATGATCTCTGATAGGGCACAGCAAAGTGTGACTCAAAAAGGTTTCATCCAAAGTCCTTGGATAATGCATTTGTATTTCTAATAATTAGAAGTGCTGCTACTTTAATGATCTATAAGAAATATTTAATGATTGATATCATAGAGTGCACAAAAATATCAAAATTATACTTTCTGCTCTTTTACAAAGCCAGCCTTCTTTATTAAGATATTAAGATAAGTTGAAATAAAAATCTCTTCATTCTTCTTCTCCAGCCTTATATTCTGATCTAACAAAAATTACAACATTTCCCAGAAATTTATTTAAATTGCGAGGAGATTTAAATGCCAATGATAAGTAAATGAGCTTTCAGATCTGGTTTTATATCACATTAGAGTGATGTGGAAATGTAAATACATACAATAAACTTCTCAAAATGAATTCACTGTGTATTTAATGTACTAAATGGATTAGTAGACAGATCAGTTTTGTTTGATAAGTGGGAGGGGAGAATTTCGGAGAGACCAGTAGAATCTCATACAAAGATGTGGAAAGGAATTGCCAAGTCTGAGACCCATTGTGTTACTACTTTAGTACAATGGCTGACTCCATTGCCCAGAGAGCTATCATTGCTCTCTGGATTTTCAGTTCAGGTGTCAAAAGCTGCCATCGAATGGTTTGTTGAATGCAGGCCATACGATGGTAGAACAATCAACCCCCCCCCC
Source organism: Suncus etruscus (assembly GCF_024139225.1). NCBI lineage: Eukaryota > Metazoa > Chordata > Mammalia > Eulipotyphla > Soricidae > Suncus > Suncus etruscus. The sequence continues at coordinate 4,544,895 of NC_064850.1, read as the reverse complement.
CCACTTTAATGGTGGCTCCAGAAAATAATCTCTGATGTGAAGCGGTACTCAACTTTTGTTTATATATCTATTTATTCTTTTATTTTTTGGAGAATCAAGGTTGATGGAACACACCTGACTATGTTCTGAGCTTTCTCAAAGCTCTACACATAAGGATCACTCGTGGCAATGCACAACATACAGTACATGATGCTAGGAATTGAACCTAGCTGAATGAATGTTAAGTGTCTTGCCCACAGTTTTATCCCTTCAATCCTAATAAGAAAAGGTTTACCAAGAAGATACAAAAGTTTCTAAAAGTATGACTTTTAATAAAATCATAAATTGTAACTCTCCTTTAGACTTACAGCAGTCCTTGTTCATTCTTGTTGGTTTCAAAGGCAAAATAACAAGAAGCTAGAAAATGTTTGAACTTTTAAAGATCAGAGAATGGATCAGAGAATGGGGAAAAGCCAGTAAATGAGATAACTGCAAATGAGATCTTTGTGTTCTTCAACTGCAGATATTTCTCCCTCTTCCATATACTTAATATGGTTAATTCTACACTTATCACATTTCTTCCTTACTCATTTGAAGTGATTATTTAACCGATTTACAATCCTTGTTTTGAATGCTTCATTTTGAAATTTATTAAGGATTTTCTAATGCGATATTTCATTGAAAGAAAATGGAAAGTCTTTTCTTTAAGACTTTAATGAACAATCTAATATTTCCTCAGTAATTTCCTTCGGATTTTCTTGTTTCAATTTGTATTTTTTGACTGTAACCACAGGTACTCAATGCAAGTTACTTTTTTTTTTGGGGGGGGGCACACCTGGTGACACTCAGGGGTTATTCCTGGCTATGTGCTCAGAAATCGCTCCTGGCTTGAGAAACATCTGGGACGCCAGAGATCGAACCACAGTCTGTCCTAGGCTAGTACCGGCAAGGCAGTACCGCACCCCGCCACCGCTCTGGCCCCTGCAAGTTACTTTTTAAGCATCCACTTTCACAGGATTTTCATTGAGTGTATTGGTGGGGTGCATAGCACAGAACCCTTTTCCCTGGAGACACAGGGTGAAGTTTGGAGGGGAAAGGACGTGGATTTTCACAGCCACTTTGGCATAACTAAATGTCCCATGGAAAATAAAAATAAAGAACAAAACAAAAAACTCAAGGTGGTATTTTTGTTTGGTCAACGTTTGAAATGGGTTAGGACTTATGCTGCTATAGCTATAGTTTTTAAATTTTAGCCAATGTAAGAATAACTTCAACAATTGATTTACATCATAGATTCCGGAGCCTATTGCTAAAGAATTTGACTCAGTGGTTCTGGAGTAGGACCTAGAAACATTTATAATAAGAATATCATATGGGAGCTGGAGAGATAGTACAGCAAATAGGGTAATTGCCTGCACACTCTCAACCTAGGTGTGATCCTGGTTTGATCCTCAGCTTCCCACATGGCTCCTAAAGTACCACCAGAAGTAATTCATCAGTAGCGAGCCAGGAGTTACCCTGGAACATCTCCAGGTGTGCTTTCCCTGTCTTCTGACAAAAAAGAATGTCATGACAAAGCTTGTCTCCAAACTTTGAAGACTATTCCTTCCTACTGTGTTAATAATATATTATCAGAGGAAAGACCCGATAAGTCAGAGTATTTGAGGATAGATGCAGAGCAGATAATATTCAGATTTTTAAAATGATTTTCAGAACTTTAATGATTCTTAACTTCTTTGCCTTGAACATTTTGGTGAGCTTAGAAATATGGATGGAGAAATTTGGCAGGAGCTACATATCTAAAACATTTGAACACACATTCCATTGCATGATATTTCACAAAACCCTCCAGTGTACAGCAACATTTGAGTTTGATGATCAACTCCAATCATCAAATCATAGAAAATCTTGATGGGAGACTGCAGAGAATTAAACTTTGTAGTTTCATATAGAAGTGTTTTATCTCATCAAATAATATTTTTTGTTAGAAGCAATTCAGCATTACATGAGAGTGAATTGGATTCTTGGAGCCATAAGATAATCATTCACAAGAGAATATTACCTTAAACCTATATATGATATTCTTTATTTGGAGGTCTCAGAAAATCTGGATATTTATTCTGAAGGATACAAACATATTCCATCAGTAGTTGTGATAGGTATTAGCACCAACATGGTAGCTTTCATGCTAATACAAGAGTCACTGGAAATCTTGTATGTCTCAGTAACACTTTGCTTGGATGCTGGTTTCTGAGCAGAGTCCTTAGCAAAACCATTATTTTTCCCAAGATAAACAAAAAAAGGTCAGCTTTGAGGAAAACCACAAAATATGAAACTCATAGAAAAAAGTGAGATATATAGTACATTCTTACAGTATTTTAGTAGAATTCAATAGTTATTACAACTACCTGGTTCTTAGCTTTTACTGCAATGCTTTCAGTTCCAATTGGACAGCGAAGGGCTCTGTAGTGTTTGACTCCAGTGTTTGACAAAGAATGGAATGGGCATGGAGCTCCTTGGAAGATTTTTATATGGTAACAGTGGTGAAAACTTTGGGTAGAAATATTTGTGGTCTCTAGTTATCAAAGTTTATATTTCCTGAAACTGTTTAGAATTTGTAGAACTTGGGGATAGAGGGTGATTGACACATGGCCTTGGAGCTCCATGATGGTTCATATCGTATTATGAGTGCAGGTCATTTGAAACCAGAATCAAGTTTTTCAACTACTTCTATACACTTGGCTGCACTCAGAGGTTACTCTTGGTTCTGTGCTCAGAAATTACACCTGGCAAGCGCAAGGGACCATATGGGATGCTGGGTATCAAATTTTGTTCATCTGCATGCAAGACAAATGTGCCATCACTGTGATACCACTTCATCTCCTAAATCAATCCATTTAAGCTACTCTAATAAGACTACCAGGTTTGAGAAAAATTTTGCATATACCTGAGCTGATATTTAAGTGGTATTTAATCAGCTTTTATTTGTGGGCAGAGTAATCTGGAAAGAGTCACAGTTACTTTCACTTCTAACAATCTAAATGGATTGTCTGTATAGGACTTACCAAAATTTACTATCCAGAATCTCTTTATTCTACTCCAAATTATTTGAGCTAAATGTAATAAGTAGCCTTTTCCAAGACTATGCTATGACAGCACTATTGCTCCTGTGGCTGCCAGACCTAGTCACCCACTTTGGCATCCTTCAAATTTTATCCCATTTAAGCTGTGAAGTTTTCATAGGAGCTCAGTATGAAGCTGTATTTATTGTATTTAGGTTTTTTTTGTTATGGGAGAGGAGGTTTAGGAAGAATTTCAAACTTCAAGAAGCCTGTGACAAATTATGTGGTCAGAAGTTTTAACTAAAGTGAGACCTAGAATTTGACCGAGATTTTTGTTTCTTTCAAATGCATTTGATATATTGAGGGACTGAATATAAGAAAAATAGGAGGAAAGGTGAGGAACATTGGTATTCAAAATAAGAATACAATGACCTTCTGCATAACTGTGGATTATGGGTTGTTGTTGTGTTGTTGTTGTTGTTGTTGACATTGGGGGTTAACAGAGGTAAGCAAAGATTTACAGAATCCAAGAGATTTGCTTCTGAGTCTCCATATGTCCTGCTAAAGACTCTATTTCATTGGGTAAAAGAGAGCAGGAAACAAAAAAGAGAAGAGATCCAGTAACTCAAGCTTAATTAGGAAAGAGCTAGATACTTGAAAGGTGCTAAGAAAATAAAGTGAGACTAAGGATGCCCTAGTACTGGAAGCGAAGCCATATTTGAATTAGAAACCATGACAAATAACCTGAAAGTGGATTGGGAGGAAAAAACAGAAGATATAATAGTGGTAGTAACTAGAATTGTAGTGGCAGAACTGGTGGTATATAAATAATGATCAAAGTATGAAGTTATGTTCCTATAAGATAGTGTATTGGAAACATATAATACCATGGTATTGCGATTCAGAAAAAGAAACACAAAGAATGGAAGAAAAAAAAATAAGAATTTGAGAAAGAAAATCTATTAAAAGCATCTTATCTTAAAATATGCTCTGATCTACATTTAATGTCTTCATAATCTGAGTCCAACTAGTTTCTTTTATTATTTTCCATCTGGCCATCCCTTGTTCTAGAAAAGTGGATTTACTTACCCTTCTTTGTGCTTTATACTTTCTCCCATATCTTTGCTGTTTCTTAGACCAGAGAAATCTCTACTAAACAGAGCCTCATACATCGGTTATAGAACTTCCACTTCTACCATTTTATTATTCGTTACATGATTTAAAATAGTAATTTATTTTTATGCTTTTGGTGTACTTTTGGTTACTGCATCCCCATTAGAGTGGCCCAAACCCTCTGATTCTATCACTATGCCATTTCTATCTTACCCCTTTCTCCCACTTCCTAATCTCCCCTCTGGTTGGTAACTTCAGTTCTATTATCAGTCTTAGTTTTCAGTGGTCCTTACCATTCCCAGTCTTTGTTTAAATATCACCTATGAGCACAATTGCCCAGAAGTTATCCTTCTACCTCTGATTTATCTGTTTAACGTTAAAACCTCTAGTTCCACTCAAATAGTAGTAAAAGGCAAGGTTTCATTTTTTCTAATAGCTGACAATAGATATCTAATTTCTTTGTCACTCATTTGACATTGGACCTTGGATCATTGATTTTGGCTATTGTAAAAAGTGCTACAATAAACATAGTGTACATCTCTTCAAATTAATATTCTTGTATCCTTAGGATAGATGCCAAGGAGTGGAATTTCTGTAGCATATAGAAGCCTTATTTTCAATTTTTAAGATATTCATACTTTTTTTCATAAAGGCTAACTGAGAAAATATTCCCATCAAAAATAGCCACATCCCCTGCCAGAACTGGTTGTTTAGGGACCTTTAGATACAGATATTTTTACTGATATGCAGTGCTATATTTCTCATTATAATTTTGAACAAATCCTATCATTTTAATATTATCATTTAAATACATTTTGCAAAGTTTTTTTGATCTCTTAAATCATAGTAGTCTTTATATTTTGAATTTCATTGTAGTACTGCATCTTTGCAATTTTAATAGTACTTATTACTTATGCTTGAGTTTTGTTTGTTCATATGCTCAGTTTATTAGTTCCATATGTTGATGATTAATTTTTGAATTCCAAAAGTGCCTTGAGCAAATTGATAGTGTCAAATTATCACCAAACAGACCAGGTATTTTTTTGCAGTTAAAATTGGGACATATGAATAGTTCTGAATATTCTGTAGGAAGTGATGCATGACACACATCAAGCTTGGTATGCTTTAAATCAATTAGAATTCTTTACTTTTTTTTTTTTTTTTTTTTTTTTTTTGGTTTTTGGGCCACACCCGGCATTGCTCAGGGGTTACTCCTGGCTGTCTGCTCAGAAATAGCTCCTGGCAGGCACAGGGGACCATATGGGACACCGGGATTCGAAGAATTCTTTACTATTTCTTTCCTCCTTTTCTTATGTGACAACCTGCAAGGTCATGTGTTTCAGATAGTCTAATAGCAAGTTGGTGGGGTTTTTAAAAACTTGAGTCCCTCATTAATCATGTGACTCAAAGCTGTCTCTGAATTATACTTGATGTGATTCTAAGAGATTTTGTTAAGGCACTAAAATTTCAGAATTAACTGTTATATCAGTACTGCATATTCTCATCTGACAATAGAAAGAAGATAACAAGCTTACAAATGTATACAAATGAAGAGTAATTTATTGAACAAATTATGTTTCTGTAACTGTTAAAGTTTGGTGCATAAACTGAAGGTTATTGTTATCAGAGCAAAAAAGGACGATATTATCAGAAAGAAAATAATTTCTATTTGATTATAGTCTTCCTACAAATATTTTGAAACCTATGTCTTTATAAAATTTATTTAATCATCTGCTGTATATAAAGTTTCATATTTTTTGTTTTATTTCCCCCTAAAGTTATAATTTTATATAGTTTTTAGGTCACAAAATTTAAGTTAACAGTAGAGATATATTACCCAAATAAGGGCTGCATTTTTAGTGTTTGTTTATCTTTTGGACAACACTCAACTATGCTCAGATAAAGGATGCTTGCTGATTATCTTTTTTTTTATTTAAATACCTTGATTACATACATGATTGTGTTTGGGTTTCAGTCATGTAAAGATCACCACCCATCACAAGTGCAACATTCCCATCACCAATGTCCCAAGTAAAGTATGTTATAACTTCTAATTTTATTTTAGAGAATTTAGAAAAATTAAAATGTGACAGAATGTTAATCCGAAAGATAATTTGTTAAAATAATTCATAAGGATTACTGAGCATATTAAGTTTGTTGAAATGATTTTAGCTCTGGAGATGTTCAACATTTCTTTGGGTCTGTGGTTGGAATCTCATGTCTTCCCTAGTAGTGTGAGAGAGTTTGGCTCTAGGCTTCTCACTTGAGAACCTAAGCTGAGTTAGTAAAGCTGTTTGATATCTACTAAAGATATAAATAGTATGTATGCTAAGTTACCTTTTCTTGGAATGCAATTTATTATGATCCTGATCAGCCAGAGTTGTAAAGCCAGAACATGGACTTACTTTTCTTTAAATGTATTTTAAATGATTTTTCAATAGTGCTAATGTTTTATTTTATATTTTCTATGCTGCTACACTATGTCATCAACTACAGTGTCAAAACATTGATTTTTTTGTTTTGGAGTCACACCCAGAGATGCTCAGGGGTTATTCCTGGTTCTGCACTCAAGAATTACTTCTGGTGGTACTCAGGGTACCGTAGAGGACTACAGGGATTTAAAGTGGATTGGCTGCATGCAAGGTAAAGTGCCCTACCTTCTCTCATCCCCAAAACACCAAATTTAAGGCTTAAATAGGAAAAATTGTTGGAGGAAGATATATTTTTTTATTTGCCAAAATTAAATGCAGAAGTGATCTGATTCTATTGAAGGGTTGCTGTTTCCCAGAAGATCATGTAGATGTTTTTGCAGATTTTTATTATGTATTTCATATAGAATATGTTAATGTTTTCTCTGTCAGATAGTGTGACTATTGCTTTCAAAACCAAAATCTAACAACTTGAATACTCTCCTACTATGCTCTAATATTCCATGTTCATCTCAAAAAGACAGTATTTTAATTCACTTTTCTGATAGTATGTCTCTTTACTGCTCGTGTTTATAGCTAGTCAGGCTTTCTTCATGCTAAGGTTATTTTGTTTTGAGCTTTCTATTATAATTAAGATTTGTACTTTCATTGTTTTACCAGTCATGAAGATTCATCCTGATTGATAATTATCTTCCTCTTTGACCCAATTGGGTCCCAGAGGGATAAATGACCAATGACTCAGGACAGACTCATAAAACTACAGACTAGAGTTTGTTTGCCTTATCTTTTTGTGACATGACTAAACTTGTATTATTGCAATATGGAACTATAGCATGACCTGAATCTTTTGCACAGAGATTGTCTTCAGTTTCCCTAACTACAGTCATGTAAATTGTGGATTTCTGCCAACTGCTGTTCCTAGTTCACACTTTTCACAGAACATGTATTTCCTGTTTCCTAAATTTTACATTAAAGTAACTTCTTGGATATAAAACTCTTAGAAAGGAGAGAAAGAAAATATTTTCCTTGAAGCTTCCAAAAATTCCAGGAGCCTGAAATTTCTCAATAATTTTGTTAGGTTCCAAAATGAAGACATGTCATTTCACAAAGACTAGGGATTATTGGAATATAATGTAATGCTATCTATCATATATATGTTCCTCTATCCCTCTAGGACCCTATTGGTTCATCGGAGTAAGATAATTATAAATCAGGATGAGCCTATCATGACTGATAAAACAATCTAAGTAAAATTCTTAGTGATAAAAAAATGCCTTCATATAAAGATTCAGATAAGAGAGGTTGAGATTATATGAATAAAGTCAATGCCTTTTATCTGAAACTACTAGTCCTTTAAAGTTAGAGCTAACTATGAACCCGGAGGTTCTGCGACACTCCAAAGGTGGAAGAATATAAGAATTTAGGTTATACAAGAGCCACCCACTGAGTGGGAGAAACTATTCACCCAATACCCATCAGATAAGGGGCTAATCTCCAAAATATACAAGGCACTGACAGAACTTTATAAGAAAAAAACATCTAATCCCATCAAAAAATGGGGAGAAGAAATGAACAGACACTTTGACAAAGAAGAAATACAAATGGCCAAGAGACACATGAAAAAATGCTCCACATCACTAATCATCAGGGAGATGCAAATCAAAACAACGATGAGATACCACCTCACACCACAGAGAATGGCACACATCACAAAGAATGAGAACAAACAGTGTTGGCGGGGATGTGGAGAGAAAGGAACTCTTATCCACTGCTGGTGGGAATGCCGTCTAGTTCAACCTTTATGGAAAGCGATATGGAGATTCCTTCAAAAACTGGAAATCGAGCTCCCATATGATCCAGCTATACCACTCCTAGGAATATACCCTAGGAACACAAAAATACAGTACAAAAACCCCTTCCTTACACCTATATTCATTGCAGCACTATTTACCATAGCAAGACTCTGGAAACAACCAAGATGCCCTTCAACAGATGAATGGCTAAAGAAACTGTGGTACATATACACAATGGAATATTATGCAGCTGTCAGGAGAGATGAAGTCATGAAATTTTCCTATACATGGATGTATACGGAATCTATTATGCTGAGTGAAATAAGTCAGAGAGAGAGAGAAAAACGCAGAATGGTCTCACTCATCTATGGGTTTTAAGAGAAATGAAAGACATTCTTGCAATAATAATTTCCAGACACAAAAGTGAAAAGAGCTGGATGTTCCAGCTCACCATAGGAAGCTCACCACAAAGAGTGATGAGTTTAGTTAGAGAAATAACTACATTTTGAATTTTCCTTATAATGAGAATGTATGAGGGAAATGGAGAGCCTGTTTAGAGTACAGGCGGGGGTTGGGTGGGTAGGAGGGAGACTTGGACATTGGTGATGGGAATGTTGCACTGGTGATGGGTGGTGTTCTTTACATGACTGAAACCCAAAAACAATCATGTATGTAATCAAGGTGTTTAAATAAAAAAATAAAAATTAAAAAAAAAGATATTAATGTACAAAAAGAAGGTCAACATATTTGATAGTAATCTCACTGATCTACGCATCTAGAAACTGAAGTATCTTGTCAAAAAGTATGTTTTCATTTAAATTTTAATTGAGGCAAATAAAATTTATCAGAGTTATATTAAAGTGTTTTAAAGCTCAAAAAAAAAAAAAAAGAATTTAGGTTAATGATCATTGAGCTGTCCAGGGTGCTGACTTATACACAAGGTATTCGTATCTCTCCTATTCTTAACACTTCTCTTGACACTCTATTTCTTTGATCTTTCAATGCCTTAGATGCAGTTTATTATAACTATTCTCTATTATTTTGTAGTTTATTTCAAGATATGCTGAATCAGTCTTTTATTAATGGCGAATTGAACTCAAACCGAAAATTGTATTATACTTGGTCAATTATGAGAGCATGAATGAAGTATTGCTGTGGAAGACAGAGATGTTACTAACAGCTACACTAGCCTTGTGCCTTTGAAAGTGTTTCAGAACCTTCTATACTAATATTTTCTGAAGAAATAAAACATTAACAGTATCTACAATATAAATTGCAAAAATGCAACTTACTAAAAAATTTAAATTGTCTGAGAAGTGTGCTTAGGAAAAAATACACTATAACAAAAGGAATTCACTAAGAAAGATAAATTATTTACTTGATATTCAGAAAGTATCTCATATTGTACCAGAGTTCTAAATATAAGATTAAACAAGAATATAAAATAGATGCTAATCTTCACCGTGAATGAATTAATGCTATTTTAGATGTGACACAAAGCAACGAAAGACAAAATAGGTAAATTGAACCCATAAAAATTAAAATTTTTTCTGCAAAGGATGACATTACAGAGTAAAAAGACAGCTTACAGAATGGGAGAAATTGTAAACCATATATTTAACAAGAATCATATATTCAGATAATAAAACAAACTTTTATTACTTGGTTTAAAAAGAAACCAAGACTGAAACCCAACAAGAATATACTAGACCTGAGGAGAGAAATGGAAGAAAGAGGCCTAGTGGATATATATAGGACACTCCATCCCCAGAAACCTGGATACACATTCTTCTCCAATGTACATGGGACATTCTCCAGGATAGACTACATGCTGGCACATAAAACATACCTCCATAATATCGAGGATAGAAATTTTGCAGACTACCTTCGCTGACCACAAGGCTCTGAAATTATTTGTGAATTCCAAAGGGACTCAGAAGAAAAACTTTAACACCTGGAAGTTAAACAACCTCATACTTAATAACCAGTGGGTCCGAGATGAAATCAAGGAGGAAATCAAAAGGTTCCTGGAAACAAATGACAATAAAGACACAAACTATCATAACTTATGGGACACAGCAAAAGCAGGACTGAGAGGAAAATTTATAGCTTTGCAAGCACACATCAGGAAGGAAGAAGGAGCTTACCTGAGTAGCTTAATGACACAGCTAATAGAACTAGAAAGTACTCAACAAAAGGACCCAAAAATAGGAAGACAGAAGGAAATAACAAAGCTGAGAGCAGAAATCAACGAAGTGGAAACCCAAAAAACAGTCCGAAAGATCAACGAAAGCAGAAGTTGGTTCTTTGAAAAAATAAACAAGATTGATAGACCACTGGCAAACCTAACAAAGAAAGAGAGAGAGAGAAACTTGATAACTCGTATTAGGAATGAAAAAGGAGAGATCACTACTGATATGACAGAGATTCAAAGGGTAATCAGAAACTACTTTGAAAAACTCTATGCCACTAAAAATGAGAACCTGGAAGAAATGGATAAATTCTTGGACTCTTATAATCTTCCACGGTTGAAAGAAGAGGATGTAGCATATCTAAACACCCCCATCACCATTGATGAAATAAAAATGGTAATCAAAAGTCAGCCCAAAAACAAAAGCCCAGGCCCAGATGGATTTACTAATGAATTCTTTCAAACTTTCCAAGAGGAACTACTACCAATCCTGGCAAGACTCTTTCATGAAATTGAACAAACGGAAACACTCCCAAATAGCTTTTATGAAGCCAACATCACCCTGATACCTAAACCAGACAGAGATGCTACGAAAAAAGAAAATTACAGACCAATATCGCTGATGAATGCCGATGCAAAGATCCTCAACAAAATCCTGGCAAATAGGATTCAATAACCTCATTAAGAAGATCATCCACTACGATCAAGTAGGTTTCATCCCAGGAATGCAAGGATGGTTTAACATCCATAAGTCTATCAACATAATACACAACATCAACAACAAGAAAAATAAAAACCACATGATCATATCAATAGATGCAGAGAAAGCATTTGATAAGGTCCAACACCCATTCTTGATCAAAACTCTCAGCAAGATGGGAATGGAAGGAACCTTTCTCAATATAGTTAAGGCCATCTACCACAAGCCAGTGGCAAATATTATCCTCAATGGAGAAAAACTAAAAGCCTTCCCTCTAAATTCTGGCACAAGACAAGGCTGTCCTCTCTCACCACTCCTATTCAACATAGCACTGGAAGTACTTGCTATAGCGATTAGGCAAGAAAAAGATATCAAGGGAATCCAGATAGGAAAGGAAGAAGTCAAGCTCTCACTGTTTGCAGATGACATGATGCTCTACTTAGAAAACCCTAAAGACTCTACCAAAAAGCTTCTAGAAACAATAGACTCATGTAGCAAGGTGGCAGGCTACAAAATTAATACACAAAAATCAATGGCCTTTCTATACACAAATAGTAATAAGGAAGAAATGGACATTAAGAAAACAACCCCATTCACAATAGTGCCACACAAACTCAAATATCTTGGAATCAACTTGACTAAAAATGTGAAGGACCTATACAAAGAAAACTATAAAACTCTGCTCCAAGAAATAAGAGAGGACACGTGGAAATGGAAACACATACCCTGCTCATGGATTGGCAGGATTAACATCATCAAAATGGCAATACTCGCAAGGCATTATACAGATTTAATGCTATCCCTCTAAAGATACCCATGACATTCTTCAAAGAAGTGGATCATGCACTTTTGAAATTTATTTGGAACAATAAAGACCCTAGAATAGCTAAAGCAATCATTGGGTAAAAGAATATGGGAGGGATTACTTTCCCCAACTTTAAACTTTACTACAAAGCAATAGTTATCAAAACAGCATGGTATTGGAATAAGGACAGACCCTCAGATCAGTGGAATAGGCTTGAATACTCAGAAAATGTTCCCCAGACATACAATCACCTAATTTTTGATAAAGGAGCAGGAAATCCTAAATGGAGCAAGGAAAGCCTCTTCAACAAGTGGTGTTGGCACAACTGGCTAGCCACTTGCAAAAAATTGAACTTAGACCCCCAGCTAACATCATGTATGAAGGTAAAATCCAAATGGATTAAAGACCTCGATATCAGACCCCAAACCATAAGATATATAGAACAACACATAGGCAAAACTCTCCAGGACATTGAGACTACAGGCATCTTCAAGGAGGAAACTGCACTCTCCAAGCAAGTGAAAGCAGAGATTAACAGATGGGAATATATTAAGTTGAGAAGCTTCTGCACCTCAAAGGAAATAGTGCCCAGGATACAAGAGCCACCCACTGAGTGGGAGAAACTATTCACCCAATACCCATCAGATAAGGGGCTTATCTCTAAAATATACAAGGCACTGACAGAAATTTACAAGAAAAAAACATCTAATCCCATCAAAAAATGGGGAGAAGAAATGAACAGACACTTTGACAAAGAAGAAATACAAATGGCCAAAAGACACATGAAGAAATGCTCCACATCACTAATCATCAGGGAGATGCAAATCAAAACAACAATGAGATACCACCTCACACCACAGAGAATGGCACACATCACAAAGAATGAGAACAAACAGTGCTGGCGGGGATGTGGAGAGAAAGGAACCCTTATACACTGCTGGTGGGAATGCCGTCTAGTTCAACCTTTATGGAAAGCAATATGGAGATTCCTCCAAAAACTGGAAATCGAGCTTCCATACGATCCAGCTATACCACTCCTAGGAATATACCCTAAGAACACAAAAATACAATACAAAAATCCCTTCCTTACACCTATATTCATTGCAGCACTATTTACCATAGCAAGACTCTGGAAACAACCAAGATGCTCTTCAACAGACGAATGGCTAAAGAAACTGTGGTACATATACACAATGGAATATTATGCAGCTGTCAGGAGAGATGAAGTCATGAAATTTTCCTATACATGGATGTACACAGAATCTATTATGCTGAGTGAAATAAGTCAGAGAGAGAGAGAAAAACGCAGAATGGTCTCACTCATCTATGGGTTTTAAGAAAAATGAAAGACATTCTTGCAATAATAAATTTCAGACACAAAAGAGAAAAGAGCTGGAAGTTCCAGCTCACCTCAGGAAGCTCACCACAAAGAGTGATGAGTTTAGTTAGAGAAATAACTACATTTTTAACTGTCCTAATATTGAGAATGTATGAGGGAAATGCAGAGCCTGTTTAGAGTACAGGCGGGGGTCGGGTGGGGAGGAGGGAGATTTGGGACATGGGTGATGGGAATGTTGCACTGGTGATGGGTGGTGTTCCTTTTATGACTGAAACCCAAACACAATCATGTATGTAATCAAGGTGTTTAAATAAAAAAAATTGAAAAAAAAAGAAAAAAAAAAGAAACCAAATTTTAAAATGGGAATACAATTAGAGCACATGATAAGATGGTAAACACTTTTGCCACCAAGGAAATGTAATAGAAACAACAATCATAGGGTCCAGAGAGTTATCACAGTGGTAGGGCATCTGCCTTGCATGTAGTCAGCCCAGGAGATGGTCGTTCGATTCCTGGCATCCAATATGGTCCCCTGAGCTTACCAAGGGTAGATTTCTGAGCGTAGAGCCAGAAGTAACCCCTGAGCACCATCATGTGTGACCCAAAAATCACAAACAAGAGAGAGAAAGAAGCCACAATTAAGATAAGTACTTCACAACTATGGGATGGTTGTAATGTAAATATAATAAATGTTGAGAAGAATATAGAGAATGAGTGGCAGAGAGATGGGAGCAAACTGAAACAATGGTAGAAGGAAGTGGGAACTTAAGTGAGGGTGTGTGGTATTGGAACCTTGTATCTATAAAATCCTATCATGAATAAAATTATATATTACAGTGCTAAAAAGTAAAAGTCGTGTAGGAAAAAAAAGTTCTTGCACTCAATGAAAGATTTTGAGTGGTGAACTTAATTTGGAAGATGTTTGGCGTTTTCTAAGTTGACAAAAGAGCCTAGGAATAGAAATATAGTACAAGGGTTAAGATACTTGTCTTGAATTCTGAGAGACCTTGATTTGAATACTCAGAGAACCACTTACAGTTCTCAGAGCAATGGTAGGGGTTGCCAGTAAATAGAGAACCAGAAATAGCTTTTGAGCACAGCCAGTGTTACCCCCAAACCAAACAAAATACCCTAGAGTACACTATGGCTAGAATTCTAATTGAATATATACAAACAAAAGTGAAATAACCTAAAACATTATACACACTCACAATTTATGTAAACTAGCTTTATAATAGCCTTGATTTTAGTCATAATATTCTTGATCTGATCAAAAACACAAACATACTTCTCAAAAACATGAAAGAAATAAGTTATTGTGTGACTCTATTTCTCATCAGATTTTATAAAAGTAGGTGTGTAGGGACAGGGAGATGACACAAGGGGCTGCATCACATGATTTGTACAAAGAAATTCCAAGATGTATCTTTGGACAGTCAGGAGTAAACAACCCTGTTGGCCTCAAGCAAAATAAAACAAGGAAGTATGTCTGCATGTGGAATAGTGTTTTTAAATTTAATTTTAGGTGGAACTAAACTAATTAGGGCTAGAGTGGGTACAGTGGGTAAGGCAAGTGCCTTGCATGGTGTGGACTCTGGCTCATATCCCAGATTCAATATGGCTTCTTAGCACCTCTAGGAATATTACCTTAGTGCAAAACCAGGAGTAACCCTAAAGCATCATCGAGTGTGCACCCAAACAAACAAAAAAGGACAAAGAATAAAGCTTTAGGATGTGAGGACAATGTGGCAGCAACATGTTACCCTATTGATCACTAAATTCTATTTTGCTTATCTGACTGGATATGGGGTGTTCCCTTTATCCTTCAGTGCTCCATGAGTGTTCCTCCCATAGCTTCACACTCTATTGAAGAAGATGGCTTTCCTGACTACAAAAGGACCATTTTTTGGTCAAGGATATAGGAGTAGCTGCACTCTCCTGCTAGAACCTGCAAACAAGCACTCAAGAAAGAGATTTAATGACACCTACGTCCCAGCAGGTTGGAAGAAGTTGAACTCATGTTCTCAAAATATTAATATTATAGGATATCTTTAAAATGCTTATTCACAAGGAATTAACTTCTTTTCTAATTAAATTTATTTTAGATAGTGTGGTTTACAGAGTTGTTCATAATAGTTATTTCTGGAATTTAATATTCCAACACCAATCCCACCACTAGTGTAACATTCCCTCCCCCCTTTTTATCACTTTCCCAACCTCTCTGCAGCCTTCCTTATGGTAGGTGTTAATAATTTACTTACTATTGCTTGGCATAACTTCATTAAAAGAAATTTTGTGGGCCTGGAGAGATAGCACAGTGGCGTTTGCCTTGCAAGCAGCCGATCCAGGACCAAAGGTGGTTGGTTCAAATCCCGGTGTCCCATATGGTCCCCCGTGCCTGCCAGGAGCTATTTCTGAGCAGACAGCCAGGAGTAACCCCTGAGCACTGCCAGGTGTGGCCCAAAAACCAAAAAAAAAAAAAAGAAATTTTGTGAAAATTGTCACATCTTACAATAGGGTTATATGCCACTGTCTAAAGTTCTACTAAGTTGTATATTGCTAGTTTTTTTTTTTGGGGGGGGGAGGGCTAAGCTTATGTGACTTCTATAACAATTTAATATCTATAACAATAATTAACAATCTAATATCTATAACAATTTAATATCTAATTTGTATTCCTACTGGAAAATTAGTATTAAAATTATAGAAGTGTCACTCGGTTGCATAAGCAGCCATGACTTTGAGAATCTGTGGAGCGAGGATGAATTCACATGGCGACAGTGGTAGCTCAGTGGTAGCTCATAGAATGAAAAAATAATGTGTCTATGGTGTTAGCAGCTTGCAGAAGGCTTGGCAGAAGGTTCTGGATCATGGGTGTGACTGCCAGGACTTCTGGAAGTATAGAAGTGCCAGGAAGATGGCCTGAACTGGCTCCAACCCATCCTAGGAGATGTCAACCTACAAAACCAGCATACTGGAGTTTGTTTATTTATTTTTAGCAGAGATTAGTGGGCAGAATTAACTTCCGTCCTGAGAATATTGCTTTGCTTCTCAAACTTATAATTTCTTAGATGTTTTGTGAGTCCAGACCTTGGATATTTCCTGTTAAAAGTCCACAACTCATGTTTTTTACCCAAAGAAATAGCAAGAATTTTGTAGTTTTATCCAAATATACAAATTAAGAAAAACAAAAAAAATCAAGATGATCAACTTCTCCTTCCTATTTTTATTTTAGAAATTTTTTTTTATCTCCTTGTTTCCCATAGAGGATGGGAAACATCCTCTTTTCTATGTCCCCAAATTCTCTTTTATATTGCATCTAACTAGCACTGGGTGTTTCTGCATTTTGTTTTGAGCTGTGCCATTTTCAGTGATGTGAAATCACATTTTATATGACAACTCATCATTTAATGCTCCCCAAATCCTAAGCAGTTTAAGATAATTAGGTTACATTTTAGGAAACCAAGGCATAAAATAATTGACTAATATTGAGGTTGGAAATACTTTCAGCTTATAAGTAGTTGCTGTGATGTGCTATCTATCACATTCCCTACATTCTCTTTTACCATGAATATCATATTTGGTCTAAGTTAACTAGGTTTAAATGCTCAATGAACCAAATTCTTTTTTTAAATAATAAATAATAATTCTTTTCAAAAATATCACTAACCCTTTCTACCTAATACCCCACCCAAAACAATGGATGAAGACAAAACCTGGCAGTTCTTTTGTCTCAATTCTTGCTAAGAATCCTTTAACTGTTCTCAACTCTATTTTACTTTCTAAAGTCTTTAGAGAAACAACTCATAGAATCTATGGAAACCCTGTAATTCCATCATTATATTATGTTCATAAATCTTCACTTAGTCAAGCTTTGTTGTTCACAGGGTACAGGAGTAAAATAATACTGAGAAAAACTGGTAGTTTCAACAATAGCATAAATTAGAAGTTACTTTCTCCAAATAGACACATCTTATGAGGTGAACTGTAAGGAAAGATAGTTTACTATGATAGTTGTGCAAATTTTCTAAAATTGAATGTGTAACTTACTTTTCAGAAAATATACTCTTAACAGTGGAATTCAGTTCAGTTGGAACTGGAAAAAGTTTACTAAATATGAAAAATCAGTTTCCTCTAACAAGTCTAAATATACATATTTTTATTTACAACTATCAAATAGAATATTATGTGTTGAAATAGGACTCATGGCTAAATCCCTTTTTTTAGGTATAAGAAAGTTTAAATACATATGTATTCATATATATATTATATAAATAGATTCCAAACAAGAAATAACTATGTCATATATTCATATATAATTATATTTTCATGTATATCTCTATGGATTTCATATGTATATGGAAAAGTTATAGCATTCTTGGGGCCACATCCAGTGGCACTCAGGGGTTACTCCTGGCTCTGCCATGCTCAGAAATCACTCCTGGCAGGTTCAGGGAACCATATGGGATGACGGATATTTAACCTGGTTTGGTCCTGGGTCAGCCACAGGTCAACAGTGTGCAAGACAAATGCCCTACCTACTGCACTATCACTCTGGTCCTTGCATTTTTTTTAGTCACCATGAGCTAGGGGTTAAAGTATAGGATCATTAGTGGCTTCATTTTTTGTGTTTTGTTTTTTGGGCCATAAATGGTGGTGCTAAAGTTTCACTTTTTTGGCTCTGCACTCAGGGATCACTCCTAAGAGACTTGAGGGACCATTTAGGATGCTAGGGATAAAACCCAGGTTGGCCTTAAGCAAGGCAAATGCTCTACTTTCTATGCTATCTCTCTGGCTCCTTACTTCTGTTGTTGTTTTGTAGTCCCAGGGATTTAACTCAAGGCCTCACATATGCTAAGAAGGTACTCTAACACTGAGCTCATCTCAGTTAGTATAGTTTTTATTTTATTTATTTATTTACATGGAACACTTCACGAACTTGTGTGTCATCCTTGTGCAGGCGCCATGCTAATCTTCTCTGTATCATTCCAATTTTAGTATATGTGCTGCCGAAGCGATCACAGTATATTTTTAAATAATTATTTTCATTTGTATTTCTCAGAGAGACAGAGAGCCATATATTATTTTATCTCAAATATTCTATATTTATCTATACACAATATGTCATTAAATCTTCCAGTATTCTTATATTACTGTTAATTACAGTATGTGGCATTTCGATCTGGTATTTCTGATGCACCACAGCATTAAAGAAATTAATTTGAGAAAAGGACCTTTGCACCTTCTGATAAAATTATGGGATTAAGAGCCACAGAATGTTGCTAGTTGTAAGTGGAACAGCTTTTCATCTTAAAAGCTTTTTTCGCCCTGGGAAAAGATTTTTGTTTGTTTTTGGATCGTGCCATGTATCACTCAGGGTTTACTCCTAGCTCTGAGCTCTTGGTAGGGATCAGGGGACAAGATTTTGAAAACCATGATGATTCATTTTTAGACTATTTTTGATTATCGGTGAAGGGGTTAAAATGAATTTATGGGCCAGAGTGATAGCACAGAAGGTAGGGTACTTACCTTGCCTGATGCAGACCCTCATTTGATCTCTCTCTTCTCATATGGTCTCCTAATCCTACCAGGAGTGATAGGGCCAGGAGTAAGCCCTAAGTATAATTGTCCTATATTAAATTGCACATAGATATTGTAAACACTAATGGCATTTTAAACTGTGTCATCAGTGACATTATTACTATCATCACTTTTGAAGGTATTAATAATATTGTCTATTGAACAAACCTATTTCCTAAGTTGATCTTCACTGAATAGAGGAAAGAATTGAACCGTGTGTGTGTGTGTGTGTGTGTGTGTGTGTGTGTGTGTGTGTGTGCGCGCGTGCGTGTGCGTGAGCATGGGAATGTATTCTGTGACGGGCAGAGCTCAGGGCTTACTCCTGGCTCTGTGCTATGATGACAAGGATCCAACCTAGAACGACCAGAGTAAGGCAAATACATTATCCACTGTACTATCCCCTGCACTAACTTGAACACTTACAAGGTACCTCTCAATGGTTTTTAATTTTTCTCGAGGAGTGGATAATAAGCCCAATTATTTTTCAATCTGTATGCTTACTGATCCTTTTCTTTCTTTCTTTCTTTCTTTCTTTCTTTCTTTCTTTCTTTCTTTCTTTCTTTCTTTCTTTCTTTCTTTCTTTCTTTCTTTCTTTCTTTCTTTCTTTCTTTTTTCTTCTTCTTCTTCTTATTATTCTTCTTCTTCTTCTTCTCCTTCTTCTCCTCTTCTCTTCTTCTGTTCTTTTTCTTCTTTCTTCCTCTTCCTTCCTTGTCCTCCTCTTTCTTCCTTGTCTCCTTCCTTCCTTTTCCTTCCTTCCTCTTCCTTCCTTCTCCTTCCTTCCTTCCTTCCTTCTCCTTCCTTCCTTCCTTCCTTCTTCCTTCCTTCCTTATCCTTCCTTTTCTTCCTTCCTTCTTCCTCCCTTCCTTCCTTCTTCCTCCTTTCCTTCCTTCCTTCCTTCCTTCCTTCCTTCCTTCCTTCCTTCCTTCCTTCCTTCCTTCCTTCCTTCCTTCCTTCCTTCCTTCCTTCCTTCCTTCCTTCCTTCCTTCCTTCTTCCATCCATCATCCATCCATCATCCATCCATCCATCCATCCATCCATCCATCCATCCATCCATCCATCCATCCATCCATCCATCCATCCATCCATCCATCCATCCATCCATCCATCCATCCAAGCGGGCTGCCTCGTCCTGCTCTGCCCTTCCTTCCCCAAGTCCGAGAAGGCCCCCGAGGGGTCGGCTAGCTCAATCCTGCCCCCAAACCGGGCCGGCCGGAGCCAGCCAGCGGGGTCCCCGCAGCCTTGTGCCGGGAGGGCTGGCGCGCCTTGCTCTTGCTCGGGGCCTTTCCCATTTCCACCTGCGTAACCGGGTGGGCGGCTCGCGGCGGCGGCTCGCGGGGGGCGGCGAGGAGGCGGCGGCGGCGGCGGCGGCGGAGCAGGGGCGGAGCCGGAGCCGGGGAGCGGAGCGCGGAGGCGCGGCCAGGGTTGCAGCAGCAGCGGCAGCGGCAGCAGCAGGAGCGGCCGCCGCAGCCTCCGGAGCCCGGCCCGAGTCCCGGCGGGGGCCCAGCCAGCGCCCTCGGCCCGAGCCCCTCGCCCGCCCGCCCGCCGCCCGCCGCCCGCCGCCGCCGCCGCGCGCCATGGCCGCCTCGCCCGACCCCCGCGCCCAGCCGCCGCCGCCGCCCGCCGAGCCCCCCGCGCCCCTCGGGGTCGGGCTCCGGGGCGACGGGCAGGACCGGGCGGCGGCGGCGCCGGGGTCCGCGGAGCCCCCGCGCCCCGGGGAGCCGGGCCCGGGCCCCGCCCGGCCGCCGCCCGTTGCCGTGGCAACTGCAGCCACAGGTAAGGAGGGACGCGCGCGCGAGGAGGCGCCGCCGGGGACCGCCTGGCCTCCGGGTCCACGGCCCCGCGCTGCCCACCGGGGCGCCGGCCTCTGCCCCTGCCCCTGCCCCGCCGCCCGCGCCTCGCTGCGGGAGCCTCGCGTGGGGGGGAACGAAGCTGGAGATGTCCCCCCAAAGCTCCAAGAAGACAAAGCTGGAGGACGTCCCCCCAAGCTCCAAGAAGACAAAGCTGGAGGACGTCCCCCCAAGCTCCAAGAAGACAAGACGCACCGGATCCTGGTGTGGCCCTTCATTTTAGTTTGGTTATCATTGTTGTCATTGTTTCTAAGGCTTGACTCGTGCTTTGCCTAGCACTCCTCGTGCCAACAGAGCGCCAGCCAACTACTTTCTTGCTTAGGGCCCAGCCTGGGCGGGGAGCAGACGAGGGGGAGACGAGGGGTCCCCCGGGTCGCGCGCCAGGCTCGCTCGCCTTGCGCTCCAGCAGCCGCTGGGACCCAGCGACCCGCACGAGCCCAGGGGGGACGCGGCTGCACTCGCTCCCGCACTCCCACCCCTTGGGGCGCCCCTTCCCCACGTCTCCCCTGCTCTCTGCCCCTCTCCTACCCAAGCGAGAAGAGAAAGTCTCAGCTGCGGGGCTGAGTCAGAGCTCGGGCGTCGCAAGCGGGTTGGGGACTCGTGGCAGCACCAGCTCGGATCCGTCCAGAGGGTCCCCTCCTTCTGGGATGTCCCCTCGTTCCTGCGCTCCTGGAAACTCGCAACTCCCAGCCTGGCCTGGCTGCGGGACCGACCCAGAGCACTCGAGGGGCAACGGGTGGGTGACATCCCTCGCCCTTGGGTCGCAACGTGGTTTCTCCGGTCGACCCAAGAGGAGGCTGCCTGCCAGGCGCGGGTGCAGAGCTGGGAGCAGCGTCCAACTGTCTCACGGGGCCCACCGAGGCAGCAAGCACAGGTTTTGGGGCGTCCTGGCAGACTTCAGGAACTTTCCATGGCCTGGAGCAGAGCAGAGCTGTTCTGTGGGTTCCTTGAGAAAGCTCTGCCTTGCAGGACTGCGTGCTTGTGTGCTGGATGCGAATTTGCGCTTCAGTGGGCATTGCTGGGCTCAGTAGAAAGAGTATAGACCAAGGCTGATTTGATTGTGGCCTTGAAAGGAAACTCTTGGTACCTGCGAATGTGAATCCGGAATCTTAACGGCGGCGTCGTCTGAATAGTGATGGTTTCAGTACTCCTCAACCGCTTTTCTGAAGAGTGGATAAAAGCAAACCAAACAAAGAAATGCCTTCAATAACACGAATAAAATGTCTAAGAAAAATAAAAAGAGCCCTTCAAAGTTGAGAATGATGGATGGACAGCACGGTGATGAATGGATGGGTGGATGGATGGATGGATGGATGGATGGATGGATGGATGGAGAAGAAGGGGGCAGAATTGGCAAGCTTGCTGTTGGCAACTGATTTGGGGGAAATCCACACTTTCAAGAGTCTAGTGGAGAGCAGTAGTAGTTTTAACTGTGAGTTGAGGAAAGCAGATGTATGGAATGCATTGGCAAAACGTCAGTGTTCGAGAGGAAGAAAGAAGAAAGAAAAGGAAGAAGCCTCTAAAGCAGAAAATCCGATTTGTCGTGTATTAGTTTTTACAGGAAACGATTCTTAAGTTTCACATTAAGGCGACAAAAGGAAAAAGAAGACACAGAAGGGTACATTTTGTCTCACCCTTTCTCTGTTGAGAATAGCTCATAACTCAATTTTTATTCACAGTCATCAAAGCAATGAATGCTTCATAAACATTGCCACCTCCCAACAATGTTCCCAAGGTTAGTGAACTGGAGAAGGGAGACTAAGAGTCCTGTAATCACTGGCATACTCACACTAAAATGAGCCGAAGGTGCTTAGAACAAAGTAGGCAGGTGATTACGATGGCATCAGATTACGATGTCAACATTTTCCTTTATTGACTGTACTAGGGATCTCCAATCAATCATAGGTTACAGATAAACTATCAAATAAAATATGATGCTAGGTTTGGGTGGCAAGAGAGTGAAAGGATGGAAAAGGACTGTATATTTTGCATGGTCAGATGGAGTTTTTGTTTATTATTGCTGCCTGAAGTAAATTGTTAAGTGTTTAAGGCTTTATTTTTCTGTGTAAGTTCAAGAATCTTATTTTCTACAAAGGAGTTAGAAATTAAAATGGATTATTCAGAACTGGTACAGCTTTTAACGCTCCTTGTTTTACAATTGTGTTTCTTAGTTGACTGGATTGGCTGCAATAGAGATCCAGATGTTAGGTATAATATCTACAATAAATAACTAGATCTTGGAAAGTCCAAGAAAAATATGGATCATCTTTTTTGTCTGTTATTTGAGGATTCATTGACTATAAGAAAAACTGGCAAGAGTGTTGTCAACTTTGTGAGACATAAAATCCAGGGAAAGCCTGGTAAATAAGCTGCTTTACTGTTGTTGGCTTTTTAAAAAATGATGTTCTTTGGAGTTCATATCAAGCCAAACAGAAACTTAAAATTTGATCATGAAGCACTGGAAATGCTTCATATGTTTTTATTTATGGAAGTATTAAATATTAAGACATTAAACAAAATATCAATGTATTAATTATTTTTAAACACCACCATTCGTGCCCTCTGGACATTCTAATATTGATGTTTTGCACTCCTGGCCATTAAATTTTCTAAAGAATCATCTCCAAAAATATTTTTAGTAATATCCCAGCCTGAATATATTTAAACATCATAAAGCTGCGCTCTGAAACATCATCAGTACTATATTTCCAAGTAATCTCCTGCTTTTTTGTTTCTTGTAGAATGGAAAATGCTCTTAACAAAAATAACAATTTCTAAAGCTGTAATTCTTCATTTCTAAAATTGATAAAGAGCATGTGAAATGATGTCTATTGCCATGGCAATGTTTATCACACATTTGTAGGCTACACATGTTAGAGTTATTAATCAGAAATCATTGCCATCGTCTAAGAACTATACGAATGATGTTAAGAGCAGCTGTTTTGCTCCCCCTCCCCAGATCAGTTATTTTATTCTTGGCAACTATTCAAAAGTAATATAGTAGAACATAAGGCTAGAAAAATGGTCCTTCTTTAAAGGAAGAATTTAAAATAGAACATTTAAAAAATGCAGTGGTAAAGAAAGTCACTCCTTGAGGGATGGGTGTTGTTGGGAGATTGTGTGACCAAAACACAGTCATGAACAACTTGTACTATATCATATATCTCACTATGGTTTAATTAAAATGTTTTATTAAAATACAAATGTTAAAAAAATTCTGGGGCGGGAGCTATAGCACAAGAGAGTATAGGATAGCACAGCACAGTGATAGCTCAGTATAGGACTCTCTTTTTAATCATCTAAAAGTATAAATCAAATGATCTACATCCGCTTTAATGCAAATCCTACTAGACAGGCTTCTCAAGACCATGCTCCATCTTCATTTTGTTTATACATATATGGAGGTCAAGAAATTAATTTTCAAAATTGCTAATAAGGGCATTTCTTTTTTTTAATTTTAGTTTTTGGGTCACACTTAGCAGTGCTCAGGGGTTACACCTCACTCTGAACTCAGAAATCACTCCTGGCAGGCTTGGGGAACCGTTAAGTGGTGATGGGGATTGAGCCCAGGTTGGCTGATAACAAGGCAAGCACCCTACCCTCTCGCTGACTTATCACTCTGGCTCCTAAATTTGTAATTTTAAAATGCTGAGGGTGAGACTCTTGGGAAAATATTATGATTCAGATGACTTCATAATATTTAAACACCCTGTTTTATTCTGTTTAATATAATAAATTGCACTATACACATTATCAGTCATCATAAATCCATGTGGAGGCTAGACTGTATGTCTCACTTGTAAAATGTATTTGAAAGAAAGATGTACATTAAAAAATTGAAATCATTCCTAGTATCCTTTTATGAAGATATAAATTTCAGTCCATTTTATTTCATATTTTGAAAAATGGCTGTTCTAAATAAGTAGGAATGTTACATTTTTTTAAAGTATTTTACAGAAAGTATCAGAACAATAGCAATATTTGAAAGCTATGTTGAATGCAATTTATTATTTTAGATGCAGCTTCTGGATATAATTATTAACATTTCTGTCAGTGAGTGTGGTGCATATACCCTTTTATGTAGGGCATGTGAATTGGATTAAACGAAAATTTAGAAATATTTACAAATTCAGGAAATTAAAAAACATCCTAAAATATGTTAATAAATACACTATTAATGTTGCAGCCAAATTTTTTTTTCATAAACTCATTCTGTTCATTGCCCCTTAGATTCATCTCAGATCTCCTGCCCACATCTTTTTTCTAGACTTTCCCTCATTTTGAGGATCTGGAGAGGAGCTGTAGATTACCTGAGTCAGTTTATAGTGTACCCCCCAAACAAAACAGGTAACATAAAGTTTCAGAATGTAAGAAACAATTATGATGCAATTCAGCTTGGGCCACACGGACTGAATGGCTTTTTGTGGAAGAATCGGTACTAAATGTAGGTTGTGATTTCCTAGAATGTGCCCATTTCTGTTTTCCATTAGTACTAAAAAAGTTCCCTTTGTATCACTTTTCAATTATCCAATTCCCTAGTCATCCTGGAAAGCTTGGCTAGAAGGGTATTACAATTTAACCGCACGCACACAAGGGTGTTATTTAATTTACAGGTTAGTTCATCATAAATATGAGCATAGACTACATAGCTAAAGGGAAATTGAATCTATTACCTAATTCGATTCTCTTCATAGAAATAAGTGGCTGGATATCATTCAAAGATATTTGGGTTAGTAGCGTTTTTATTTTAAAATTAAATTATTGCAGTGGGATTAAGAGATTCGAAAAAGACGACAATGAAAGATAGAATGCAGTGAAAATAAAAGGCATTTAAAAGATTAATATAGTTGAATGCCGGTCACAAACTTTATTATAAAGAATATGAGCAAAAGACAAAAGGTCAACAATCGGTACTGTTTGTTTAAAGAATGGAAGAGTCTGAGAGCTGAAACTGGAGAGGCCCTCTGCTGCTGAGACTGTAATGAGACTGACGGAAAAAGGAAAGAATTTTCAACTCACACTTAGTCTAGGTAGACTAAAATGGAAAGTTATTCTTACTCCTGGCTCTTCATCTAGGGATTACTCCTGGTGGGAGATCACAATGGAATGGATGCCTGGGATTGAATCTAGTTTGACTGCATGTAAGACAAGAACCTACCTGCTGTACTGTCTCTCTGGCCCCAAAGAAAATGATTCTTTCCTTTTTTTGTTGCTTGTTTTTTTTGTTTTGGGCTATACCTGGTGGCGCTCAGGGGTTACTTCTGGCTCTGAACTCAGAAATTACTCCTGGCAGGCTGAGGGGTGGGGGGACCCTCTGGGATGCCGGGAATTGAACATGGGTCCAATTGCATGTCAACCACATGCAAGGGAAATGCTCTAGTTGTGCTATCTCTCCGGTGCCAGAGTATGATTTTTTTTTTTTTTTTTTGGTTTTTGGGCCACACCTGGTGACGCCCAGAGGTTACTCCTGGTTATGCACTAAGAAATTGCTCCTGGCTTGGGGGACCATATGAGACGCTGGGGGATCGAACCTCGGTCTGTCCTAGGTTAGCGTGTGCAAGGCAAACCCCTTACCGCTTGTGCCACCGCTCCAGCCTCAGAATACGATTCTTACATTTTTAAATTCTAATTTGGAAAATTTGATCCTTAGAGAGAGAGAGGTGAGAAGACCAAAGTCAGTCAGCAGAAGAAAAATCATCTACTGCTGCTTTGATAAGATTGGGTATTTTGAGTCAACTACTTTATATCTCATGTTTCCTTTCCTTTTCTTTTGTTGTTTTGTTATTTTGGGTTTTGGGACCATACCCAGAGATATTCAGGGGCAACTGATTCAGCCTGGTGCTTGAGGGGGAGAGGGGTCACTCCAGGTGGTACTGAAGCTTGTGTCTTTTGAGCTCTCTCTCGGGGCCTTATTTCATGGTATTGAGTGATGGTACTGAGAAATCTTAAAGTCATCCCTTGTATATTTTGAGAATAAAACTAATACTAGAAAAGCTGAAAGGGGGTGATTTTGTGGTGGTCCATACCTGGTGGTGCTCATGTCTTACTTCTAACTTAGGCTTAGAGTTTAGTCTTAGCAGGGCTAGGGACTGTATGCCCCACCTGGAATAATCTATCGTCAGCTCCCAAAAATTCACTGGTATAATCTATCGTCAGCTCCCAAAAATTCAAAGAGAGAAGTGCGATGTTTAAGTAAGGGAAAATGATGCATTCTTAAAACTTAAAAACAAACCATGGAGGCCAGAATGATAGTACACTGGTAGGGAGCTTGCATATTGTTGATCCGAGTTCAATCTCTGGTACCATAAGGAGTCTCCCTAACCTCTCCAGGAATGATCCCTGAGTGCAGAGCCAGGAGTAAGTCTTGAACACTTCTGGATGTGGCCCCAAACACCAAACAAGCAGCTTGCAAATCTGATGGTAGATTTAAAAAAAGTGTTATGCTAAATATATAGAAGCACTTAGAAAAGAGCAGATATGTTAAAGAACAGAAATTGCCATTGGGGAAAAATAATTCCCTATAAAACAAATGTTCTTTTTTTTTTTTTTTTTTGGTTTTTCAGGCCACACCCGTTTGATGCTCATGGGTTACTCCTGGTTAAGCGCTCAGAAATCGCCCCTGGCTTGGAGGGACCATATGGGACGCCGGGGCATCGAACCAGGGTCCTTCCTTGGCTAGCGCTTGCAAGACAGACACCTTACCTCTAGTGCCACCTCACCAGCCCCCAAATGTTCTTTTTTTTCTTTGATATTCTGAATAACCATCATATACACTTACTGTACACTTATTATGCTCAGGAACTCTAACAAAGCACACAATTTATATAGAACACAGAAAGCTTGTTCTAGGAGCTAACTGTATATAGTTCAGGGGTGGAGTATTTGCCTTGCATTTGTGAGACCCTGAGTTTGATACTTAGAACTGCCAAAAAATTTTTTTAAAAAAGACAGACCAGGGGCAGAAGTGGTGGCACAAGTGGTAAGGCATTGGCCTTGCCCGCACTAGCCTAGAACAGACCGAGGTTCAATCCCCTCAGTGTCCCATATGGTCCCCAAGTCAGGAGTGATTTCTGAGCGCATAGCTAGGAGTAACCCCTGAGCATCACTGGATGTGGCCTGAAAACCAATAATAATAATAATAATAATAATAATAATAATAATAATAATAATAAGCAGACCTTTTAACTTTGAAAATGGGGATTGGTGGTATATTACAGTATTTCATGGCTCTTTAAACTTTTTGATTGTAGGATCTGGGGTGATAGTATAGCAGGTAGGACTCTTGTCTTGCACATGGCTGTCATGGATTTGATTCCCAGCACCACGCGTGTCCCCCAACCCTGCCAGTTTGGTCCCTGATTGAAGAGCCAGGAGCATTGCTGAGCATTGCTGGGTGTAGCCACCCAAAATGATATTTTGATTGTAGTGTTTACTCAAAAGCAAATCTTTTGACTCAGTATCACTGATTTTGCCATATTTAAAAATAAGTTATTTTATTAATAGATATATGGGAATATGATAAAAAAAATCTCTAGCTGATCTAGAGAGATAGCTCAGAGGGCTGGATCACATGCTTTGCATGGTGGTGTTCAGGGTTCAATCCTGAGTACCATAAGCACTCCATGGTCCCATAGGGAATACTGAGAGTGACCCACAAGTGGTAGTTACTCCTTAGTACTGGCCAAGTGTTGCTCTGAAACCTTCCTGTTTTAAGATACAAAGGACCACAGAGAGAAACTGAAAGCTTCAGTTTGCCATCCAACTTATTTTCCTCTTCAGAGGTGATCATTGTTTTTGATAGATTTTTTTAATCTTTGACAAGATAGCATCACTGAGTTCATATATGATTTTACTGAACCCTATAAAGTCACTGAACCCCTTCATATACCAGTTATTTATTCTAGATTATTATTCTAAATCCTGATGATAATTGTTGCAAAAAGGAGAGATGGAAGTCTCTCTAGTTTGTATGTATGTAGGAGGCATCAGGAACAGCCAGTGTTAGGCTTTTGAAAAGCTCTGGGTGAGAGTAATCCTGACCAGTAAGGTCAGTGAAGTGGCGTACTCATGTGAAGAATAGTAGGAGACGGGCTCAGAGTACAATGGGAAGATTATGTTCTACTATGTTCTTACCTTTATAAGAGTTTTATATATTGTTCTGTGAAAGAAGCCACTGAAAAGGCAAGAGGAGGTATGTTAAGAAGACTTTGCCCTCGTAGGGGTGGCCAGTTCTGTTATTTGCTGCTTTGGAGCTGGGTAAGCGAAAAACTGAGAATCAACCATTAAATATGATAAATGAGGAAGTCCAGAATGTGTTGAGTCTGTTTTTTTTCCCTAAAATTTAAAGAAACCTTGGTTGGAATGGATTTTGGGTAAAATAGTAGGGGAGGAAATAAGACAATACATCTATAAATTTAATTCTTCTGAGAAGTTGTCCTGTGAAGGAATCTTAAAAAGCAGGAGATACTTGGAAATAATAAAAAGGAAAGTTATTTGTTTTTCTATGGATGAATTTCTTGATGGTGATGGTGGTATGTGTGTGTGTCTTCTGGAATTGCTTGGGACATGTGTGATTCCAGGAATTGAATTCTGCCTCCAGTGTGCAAAGCACATGCTATTGAGATATTGCTATTAAAACAGCTCCTTGTGGGTTTTTTGGGGGATGGGTGGGATGGGTGGAGGGCGCACCTGGTAGTGCTCAGGGAACCATGCATTTCCAGGAATTAAACCTGGGCTTTTGTGTTCAAAGCATGAGCTGAAGCCCTTTCCCCAGCTCTGTATGCATGATTTGATTTAATTTGGGGAGACCCCTACATTTTTGGTGATTCTTGGCCAAACAAGTGGTGGTTCAATATCTCAAGGGACTTTGAAACATTATTTGTAAGGACAATATTGATTCAACAGAGATAGAATTGTCAGTGGTAGAGAATAGAGGCCATTTTCTATAGCTATGCCCTGAGAGGATGTGAAGGGTTGATGTCATATAAACAGTTCATGGATGTAAATGTAAGAAACATTTTATAATATATTATGAAGAGACAAGCACAAAGGGGTAGGTGAACATACTGGAAAAAACTGGTTATGGCTTGGGTGTAACTCTTTCATTCACTCATGGTTGAACCTCTATTGTCCAGTGCATAGGTATTAACAAGGTATGCCAATGAGTCACAGAGCCACAAGGAAATGATGTCATCTATGAGGCGAAGAGCAAGACTAGCAAAAAAAAATCCCAGGATACCCTCATCCTGATAGATGGTGATTATGGAGTTATAGAGTCCACCGTAATTGGATTGTATAGCAACGAATGGTATGTGGAAGGGATGGGTGATGAGGGTAGCAACAGATTGAGCCAAAATCTCTTGAATGGTCTTGATAATTTGCTCACAGCAATCTGGAACTATTTCTGGACTTGCCCAGAGCCTAACTCCTCAGTCTTGTCAGTCTCTGGCAGAACTGTTGTAAGACTTGTCCATGGAACACAGTTCCTAGGACTCCTAAACAGAACAGAGTCTCAGAGTTAAACCTGTGAATAGCCCATGCTTCCTGGTTTTTTTGTTTGTTTGTTTTTGTTTTTTGGTCATACCCGACAGTGCTCAGAAATCGCTCCTGGCAGGTTCAGGGGACCATAGGGGATGCTGGTATTCGAACCATTGACCTTCTGAATGTGAGGCAAATGCCTTACCTCCACGCTGTCTCTCTGGCCCCCCATGCTTCCTGTTGATGTGCACAATGTGTTGAGTGTGAGAGAAGAGACCAGGGAACTGATAAACTTGATGCCCAAGAATATTTCTCTCTATTGTTGGAGGAAGAGACTCAGACCCCATATAAGCAGCTGGGACAGGTGCAGGATGGTGAGACGAGAGCCCAAAAGCTCGTGACTGGTCACATCTGCCATGTTGGCACCCATGGGCAGACAGACAGACAGAGCCACCAACTCTCTGAGCCGCTCTCAAATCACATGCCAGGACCTCATTTCTTATGACTGAGTAATATTCCATTGAGTATCTGTTTTATAGTTTTTTAATTCGTCATCTACTCTAGGATGATTGATTGACCTGACTTTATAACATGGCTGTTAACATCAAGGGACACAACAAGCAAATGGAATCATAAAGTGTTCATCTCAAAAGTCACTATTATCTTCAAAACTGGGTGTATAAACAATACCGTCTTTCAAGTAATGGCCTGCATTAAATTCTTGGCAGAAATTCTTATTCTCCACCATCAGGAAAAATTCCATAATTTAACATAGTTGTTACTTAAAACTGCAGAATTTCTGCCAATTTTGGAATATTAACAAATATGTCACATCATATTTCATGACTTTATTATTATTTTTATCTATTTTATTCTTTTGCTAGTCTTATTCTGTAAATTCTCAATATATTATCAATACAGTATAAAATAAAAAATGATCAGACTTAAATTACCAAACTAAAGTCAATGACAATAGAATCGATACCAATCATTTACAAGCTATACACAGAGGGGACCAGTTATACTAACATTCCGGGGGACAAAGGAAGGGAATGCTGGGAACAGGGTTTGAAGGAGGACAATACTGATGGTGGGAATACCCCTGATTCAATGTCACTATGTACTTTAAATAATACGGTGAAAGAATTGTAACTCATGTTGATCCCAACAAACATTATTTAAAAAAATGTTTTGAGAATGAGGGGCTAGAGCAATAGCACAGTGGTAGGGCGTTTGCCTTGCATGTGGCCAATCCAGGACAAACCTTGGTTTGATCCCCGGAGTCTCATATGGTCTCCCAAACCTGGAGCAATTTCTGAGTGCATGGCAGGAGTAACTTCTGAGTGTCACCTAGTGTGTCCCAAAAAAGCAAAAAACAAACAAACAAAAAACATGTTTTGAGAATGAAATAATTCTGTAATGCTAAAAGCATTATGAGTCTCTCAGTCCCCTGTTCAGCTATTTTGTTGCTGTTGTTGTCTTGGCCTGCCTCAGAGATCAAGGAGCCCCTCCTGCTGATTCAAAATGGGCTGGTGGCTCAGATATGAGCCCGACTATGGAGTGCAGTTGGGTCATTTGGTGCTGGTGTACGCAAACCTCTTTGGAGGCCCTGGAAGACCACCAGGGCTACATCTAGTGTTTTGAAGGCCTCCTAGTTTACACCCTAGTGATGTCTGGGGATCTAGCCAGGGAGAGCTGAATCCAAAGTTTTTGTCTGAACCCCTGTGTTATCTTTCTGGTTATGCCTAACTATTTATATATGTTTGTCAGACTATTCATTGTAAAACTATGCTCAGTGGATTTTCTAATGAGTTGCATTTTTTAGCTAAAATAGTTTTTCCATTTAGCTTCAATATCTAATCCCCAAATGAATTTTCTAATTCATCAACTGCATGATTATTATAAAATCAGTTATAGGACACATTTCTGAGTTTAGAGACTTGGTCGAGTATTTAAAATCTTTGAAAATACTATTTTGGTTTAGGACTAACAACTGTTCATTTATTTTTGTTAATATTTTAATTTTTGGACCACATCTTGTGGTACTTGGTGCTTACTTCTTACTCTGAACTCAAGGATCGGTCCTGGCGGGGACTGGGGTACCATATAGGGTACTAGGGATTAAACCCAAGTCAGCCGTATGCAAGGCAAGTGCCCTACCTGCTGTACTATCTTTCTGACCCCTCAGTAATTTATAATTTTTATTTTTTTAAGCTCATCCAGCAGTGGTTGGGGAGAGGGGAGCTTGGTGCTGTAAGTAGGATTTGGGGCTTTGCATGTCGTAGGCATGGTCTTTACCAATTGAAATCTCTCTACCAAATGAAATCTCTCCTTGCCTCTTAATTTATTTTTATTTTAAATTATACATATATTTTTTGTTTTGGGGCCACATCCAGTGGTGCTCAGGGGTTACTCCTGACTTTGTTCCTAGAAATTACACCTGGCAGGCTCCTGGATGATATGGGATGCCCGTAGGCTGCATGCAAAGCAATTGCCCTTCCCACTGTGCTATAACTCCAGTCCCCCTTCATTTAATTCTTAAGACAATGCTTGACAATAGAAGATTATGTGCATTCAAGTTTTTTTGCTGATTTTATTGATGGGCTTATGAATAAAAATTTATGAACACTCTATCCTAAGTATGAAATTTTGCACTGATTCTGAGAAAATCAGGTCTTCTCAAAATGTGATCTGTGTATACTTCCTTCAAGATTTCTTAATGTTATCTGTAGACATCCAAACAGAAAAATTTCCCTGCCAGTAGCATATTAAAATTTGTAAGAAGCAACTGTTTATATGCTCTCCTGGTTGGCATTTTTCTAGAGGAGTATAAACTATTCCTTTTGCCCAATTTCCTCCATACTTCCTGGTAGATAGAAAAATGTCTTCAAGGGTAGACTCTAACTTAGTACAGCATATTACTTGCATGGATGGGAGATATTCTAAGTGCTGCAGAAATTCAATGATTTAGTTACAGATACCCGGTCTTTT
The DNA here is from genome assembly GCF_024139225.1 of Suncus etruscus. Lineage (NCBI taxonomy): Eukaryota > Metazoa > Chordata > Mammalia > Eulipotyphla > Soricidae > Suncus > Suncus etruscus. The sequence continues at coordinate 4,511,589 of NC_064850.1, read as the reverse complement.
GAGAGAGGTGGAATATGACATATGACTAAAATATAGAGAGGATGAAAATAAGCAGAAGTGAGAATAAAGGCTGTGTAGCTGAAGGAAAAAAAACACATGGCAATAAACACTGATGAGAATGGAGCTGAGTAATGTCCAGGGTAGGAGTGAGAGACAGGTATTGGGGGACTTAGAAGTTTCTGATTCCTAAACCGTTTTTATTAGGATTCTGTGACCTTTGCAGGTTTATGTGTCAGAGAAGTAATATTCCAAAGACAGGTTTAAAGAAGGTTAGTTGGGTAGTAGCAGAGATAGATGATGAAGTTAATGGGGATGCTGCTGAAATGTTGAAGTTTTCTTTAATGAGGTCTGATTCAAAACATGATTTTAGTAATTAAAAGTAAATATCCTAGGAATAAATATAAAGGTGTGTAGGAAGAAAGAAGAGTACTGTAGAGGAACATTTTATAGGACCTAATTATTAATTGGATATGAAGGATGATTGAGAATCTGTGCTCTTTGGTTAGGAGGAAATTGATGCTTCCAAATGATAAGAGGTGGAACCAGTCAATCCTAATGGTGATGGTGAAAAAATAATTTGAATGGAAAACTTCACTTTTCACAATCAATTAAATGAGTGGATTTTAGAGATGATAACATGCGTATTGTTATAGATTGAGAAACTTAGAAGGGAAGCCATGGAACAAATGAGTCGTTTGAAGGAGATTGTGATTATGGTAAGAAGAAAAGATCAAAAAGGGACAAGAGAATCTCACCTTTCACTAACTGATTTACATCAGACAAGTTATTGAACTTTTATGAGCCTCACACTCTGTAATATGTCTGGGTGATACAACATGATGAAGAGTATTTGCCTTCAAATGGCAACTACTCTCACAAATGAGTGTCATAGAAGCCAAAGTGGCATGGTAAGGAACAGTGTTCTTCAGTCTTTATGCACCTGCAGACACTGACTGTCTTCAATCACCAGTCATGACACTGATCCATGCACGGACTGATGTTTGGAGCCTATTATGCTGTAGAATCAACCTGACTGAGGAAACTGACTTGCCTTAACTTTCATATCTAGTCTTTCAATGTGGGCAAATCCACTTTTAAAAAAATTTTTCTTTTGTAAAGAAAAAATGGTATTGTCACACTGACTGTCTTATGGGGGATGGAGGAATAAGAAGAGAAGCTGGTTTCGCTGTGGTACCCTCTGTGGAAAAAGTCCTTTTAAGATGTTCATTTGAACACTTGTATAAAAAGAGTAGAGTGAACTTGAACTACCTACTCCTGCCTCCCAATTAGAGGGGGAAATAAAGGAGGCATCAGGACCAAACAGGTGTAAGACTACGAAGTAATAGGATAGGTACAGAGGGGACCACATATTCTAGCAGCCCTGAGGGTGAGGGAAGAGGATATGGGAGGTAGGACAAAAATGGAGGAGTAGGGAAGACAAACCGGTGATGGGAATCCCCCCTGATTTTATGTAAATATGTACCTAAAATATTATTGTCAACAATATGTAAGCCACTATGATCAAAATAAAAATTATGTTGAAAAAAAAAAAAGAGTAGAGTGAACATAGAACCAGGGAGAGTGCTGCCTCCTATTTTCTAAGCTCTGTTGGTTCAGTTGTGGATATCGTGGAGAATCACCAACAACACTGCTTTTAGTCCTTGAGGTATTCTCCACATTCATGTAATCACTGATTTCTGAATGTCAAATGCTGAAATCACTAGTCTATGCATATGTTAAACTATTTAACAGCACTTCTTATGACACTTAAAATGTGGAGCACTTTGCATGGAATCTTGATAATCAGACAGTTAATTAAGTAGATGTAGTTGTTTACCCCAGTTTATAGATGAGTAAGAAGATGTAGAAGTTAAGTGACTTTCTTTATTAAGCTAACGATGCAAGCAGCAGCACCAAAATTTGAACCTCAACAGCCGGACTCTACAACTTGTACTTGTAATAACCAGAGTCTCGCTTTCTTATTTAGTACTTTTATATTTTATATGTAAGCCTTTTATTTTGTCATCTATGCAATAAAAGTTTTATGCTATGCTAAATGGCCCAAAGTTATATTTTTAAATTTCTATTTGGCTGGTGGTGCTTAAGAGTTTCTTCTAGCTCTCTACTCCACAGGAATTACTCCTGTCGGTGCATAGGGGACTATTTGGGATGCCAGGGATTGGTCCTGGGTAGGCTGTGCGCAGAGCAAGCACTCCACCTGCTATTCTATTGCTCCAGCCCTGAATGTTTTATTTAAAGAGGGGAAATTTGATGGAGATCACTGTAAAATTTGACAATAATATTTGCAAATTATCTAATGATGAAAATGGGTGGATTATGGTGAAACTATTATACCAGTCAAATAAAAAAAGAGTTAATTATAGCTAATCCCCCCACCAGTGGGGAAAACACTGCCCTTAGTAATAAATTATTAGTCTTATGAACTCTGATGCACAGAATGAATTTCCATTTGATCCAGATTGGTCGATATTCTTTTGGGCTTGGTAGAGTGCTTGGGGCACCAGGGCAAAGATAATAGCTGAAATCTTGACTCTTAGGACTGAAACTCAATCATGAACAACTTTGTATTTGTGTATTTCATTGGTGATTCAATTAAAGTATTTATTTTATTTAAAAAAGATCTTGATTTTGATGGAAAGAACTAATGACTACAACCTACACAAGAGAAGATAGAATAGGTATGACAACTGCCTAAAAATACATGAAAGTTCAGGCTTGTTCTCTGTGGAAGGAGGGTGGTATATCAGAAACTATAGGGACAGAATTGGGGTTCAGTATTCATCAAAGCTGTGAAATATGAAGTTACCCTAGACTGCTGTCTCTGTTAGTGAGTTTCTTGTAAATAGTGCTATATAAACACAATTAGACAGGCTTTTTGTATGACTGAGTAAATACATTTTGGGAAGAGACATTTGGGAAGTAATTCTGTATTTTTGTCCAGATTATTATTTGAACCTTGGAGACTGCAGTGAAATTTTCGAAATCTTTATTTAGTAAAAAGCACTCATAAACAACCATTTTGCAACAAATTTTGGGAGGTTTATGAGACCTTTTATAGAGGGAAGAATTAAATAGCTTTTTATCACTTAGAAGCCCAAATTTCAGATATTGGCATGTAGATCATTGTTTACACAGTAACAGTAGCTTCATGGTTCAATAAAACTTTTTTAAGCATGTCTCTTTATGCCTCAAATAATTATCAAGTGCTTAGTCTGCATAGATAGTTGAGTAGATGGAGTCTTATGATCAGAATATAAATGTAACTGCAGTAAAATAGCAATATAGACGATCTAAAAGAGCAGTCTAGTTAAGGAAAAAATCTGGGATTCATAAATACTGTTTTCTTTCTATTCAGAAATATACTGAAACTGAATTTGTGACTGTGAATATAACTGAGCCATGATCTTTCCAATGGGAAAGGATGTGGAACTTAGAAACCAGATGGGACCCAATCTCAGTGCTTTTACTGGCCAGTAACAATCTGTGAGTCTGTGTGACTCTGAAGTGTCCATAAAATGATAGGTTACTTTTCTCGTCACTATCTCTGTGTAAATTATGTAATTGTGTGTACATATTATTTTTGCTAAAGTTTTGGAACCAACTTTTTAAAATTATTTATTTAAAGAAAATGTATCACATTGTTGACAAAACTGATCATAATACATTTGTTTCAGGATGACAGGAAGCAACGTTATTAAGAAATAGAAAGAGAATAGAGTAGAACCAACTTTTGGTTTGTTTGGTTTTGTTTTATTGTTTTTCGGCCACACCCGGTGTCATTCAGGGGTTACTCCTGGCTATGTGCTCAGAAATCGCTCCTGGCTTGGGGGAACCATATGGGATGCTGGGAGATTGAACCGCTGTCCGTCCTAGGCTAGCACATGCAAGGTAGATGCCTTATGCCCTGCACCACCACTCTGGCCCCCAACTTTTATTTTAAGTAGTTTAGACAACATCTCTGTATTGTTTGGTCAAAAGACTCTTGGTGGGAAAAAGTTATTTCTCCCTCTAATAAACCCCATCAACCATCAAAACTTGCCTTAATACATACATAGTTATTCTTTTATGTGGAAAACTAGACTTTTTCTCAACAAGTTTTAAATGATATATAGTTTAAATTGATAAATAATATATATATTTTCTTTTTGTGTGTGGATATAAATAAGTGCCCATTATACAGAGTGTTTACTGGGCTAGTGAAACCTCAACGTAAATTAAATTCTTCTCCAGTATTGGCTTCTGTGCATCACAATCTACAGAAATGTCGATGTTATCATAGTTGCAGACAGGTAAGGAGATCCAGGTAATATACTTTTGGGAAATGATACAACGTAAAGAAAGATTTTCCAGGAGGGCCTAATAATTGTAGCTTGGCTTGCACACAGCCAACTCTGGTTCAATCCTGGGCATCCCAAATGGTCCCACAAGCACTGCCAGGACTAACCCCTGAGCACTGCATAATACATTTGTATTTCTGAGCACATAGCCAGGAGTAACCCCTGAGCGACACCGGGTGTGGCTGGAAAAACAATAAAACAAAAACAAACAAACCAAAAGTTGGTTCTACTCTATTCTCTTCCTATTTCTTAATAACTTTGCTTTCTGTCATCCTGAAACAAATGTATTATGTATTATGTATGGGTTAAGTAATCTTAACCCTGCAGTATTTCCCACTTAATCTTTTTATAGCTAGAATAAATAAAATAATAATTCAGAATATTGACTTTGAAGAAAATTTTTATAACATGCTCTGATAAAATATTTTGGATAATTAAAATGGAAATATTGATTAATAGATATATAGGATACCAAAACACGAGACAAATATTTGATAATGTAGGGCCATTCATCAAGAGGTAGAGGAACAAATTATTCCTTATATACTCATATGCAAAGTAGAATTTCAAATACTATAGGTATAATATTTAAAAACCTCTTAAACTTATGGCCTACTATAAATAAAAATATATTATGTGATAAAATTATGTTCATCATACTGTTCATAATTATGTTCAAAATACTCATCTTAATAGATGAGATAAGAAAAGATTTTAGAGAAAGTTGTTCTGTTGTGAGTTTTAAAAGATGAGAAATGAGCCAACCAAACATAAGGGAAACAAAGGATAGCCTTGCTTAAAACTATCTGTCTTGTGTTTTCGAAAAGGAATCTGCTTTTCTTCTCCCCCTCCTACTGCCTCGGCTTCTGGTAGAGAGCTCTTTGTTTTTCTCTTTAAACCTCTAGATTATTTTTGCTTCATACACAAAGCCGTCCTCATCAAAGTGGCCCCTTTGCTGAGAGTGCATATGGCTTTCATAAGTGGACAGCCTGTGCATCTCTAACAGGTCTGCAGACAGCTGGCTGAGGGCCAAGGACATCCAAAGCCAGACTCCACAAAACCAATGATGTCCGGTAGCAAAGCCCTTTAAAACACTATTTTTTTAAATTTTTATTTACAGTATGTTTTTTTGTTTTGTTTTTCTTTTTGGGCCACACCTGGTGACCCTCAGGGGTTACTCCTGGCTTTGTGCTCAGAAGTCGCCCCTGGCTTGGGGTACCATATGGGACGCTGGGTGATTGAACTGTAGTCCGTCCTAGGTTAGCGTGTGCAAGGCAAATGCCTTACCACCTGTGCCACCACTCTGGCCCCTAAAACCCTATTTTTTGAATAGACAAAAAGTGAATGCATTAGGGAATAAATTCACGTGCAGTTTTCAATGGAGACTTAAAACTTCCTGTATGAAGCATGTAGGCTACAACCACAGAGCTCTGGATTTGCACTTTTCTTTTCCGTTATGCTTTCAAGCATTTGAGGATCCCTAGACAGAAAGGTTTCCGGTAGGAGTTCTGGGATTGGGGAGAAACTCAGAAAAAAGTATTTGCACACACACACACACACACACACACACACACACAAGAACACACACATGGGTATATATATGTATATATACACACACACATACATATACATATATATGTACTAACTTCTATGAGTGTAAGTATTAATTTGTGCATTTGTGAGAGAGGTGGGAGAGACATTTAAGGTGCTAATGTGAGAAGAATGCAATAGAAAAGAAAGCTGGGTTGATGACTTAGCAAAGAGATTTTGACACAGTATTCATCCCTTAGAATCAATTCTATTTCGCCTACTTCTCAACTATAACCATAAATCCAGTCAGAATGGGGTAGGGGAAATGCTCTGATTCTTTCCTTCCCTCACCCTTGTCTGGGTTCACTTACACCCTCTCTTATGGTTCTCAGCCCACAGTGACCAATTCCTGTTTGGTTGCATGCAGACGACAGGGTTCTTATCACAGAGAATTTCCAGATTTGTGGGGGTTTTTTTATTTTGTTTGTTTTTTAGATAGTGCAAAGTTAAGATTTTTTGGTCCTGAGCACAGAGCCAAGAGGAATCCCAGGGATCAAACTGGGTTGTTCCCATGAAAGGCAAATGCCCTACCTGTGCTATCATCCTGCCTCCTAAAGTTCAGATTTTTCAATACTTTATCAGTTGTATGTGTATAGTTCCAAACATAGTTGATCTAATCAGCTATGTTGGTGCAGGTATGTACGATGCTAGACATTTGATTATTTTTCTCATGGCATATGTTTTATAGAATTGTTCACAGAAGTGGCCTGGATTTGTTTCTTTCTCTGGGCCCTAAAGGATGGCATATGGGAAATTATGGGGGCAACCTTCAAGGGAGAATGCACAGTGAGTACAAATGAGTTGTAAATTTGGCAGGATGGGATAGTGACAAGTGTTTAATATATGACTAGATCCTGGGGAAGGAAAGGAAAATTAACTGACACATAGGAATAGAGAGTGAGAAACTAAAGCTGTTGGATGCTGTATAAAGAAGTTTAGATTTTATCCTCTCCACAATAGAGAATAAGTTGAGATTTATTTCTTAGCAAGCTAGGAGCTCCCCCAGATCCATTGTCAGAGCACAATGGCAACGTGGAAGGTTGAGTGGGTTGGTGGCGAAGGGTGGGAGGGAGTTTAGAGGCTTCTACAGAAACTGAGACCTGGTGAAGCTAAGACTATAGCGCAGTGATCAAGAGCATTGGGTGGAGAGATTTTCATGAAGTATACTGTGGGTAGAATGTAGAGATGAGAAAAGAATTATTTCCACTCCTGGTGTAGACATGCACTATGGATACCTGGTGATGCTGTAATTTTCATGCAGATATTTGAGAGGTGGAGCTTGATAATTCGAGTTATGTGGTTTTGTTTGAAGGAAAGAAAAGCAATAGAATGGAGTGAAAAATAAGAAAAAATAAAAAATAAAATAAAATAAATCAAATAAGCTGAAAATGGCGGAGTCCTTCTAGAGGCTTTCAACCTCAGTTTGAGCGATGAAAAAGGTAATTGAAACACCACATCAATACAGAAAGAAATGTCAAACTAAATATCCAGTGAGCACTACAGCAATAAAGACAAGCACCACACAATAGTCTCAGTTATGAAATCAAACCATGCTGGAGTACAAAAAGAAAGAGAAAGATAAAATAAAATAAAATAAAATAAAATAAAATTGGAGGCATCAACTTCAATATCTACACCAAAATAAAAATCGATCAATCAATAAATTTATATGTGGAAAAATGATTATTTTGTGCCTTTTTTTTCTCCCTGCAGAGGCACAGTAACTATTGGGGATATTATAGAGGGAGTTCCCTTGGCCTAGGAGATACAGGGTTTCTCCACCCCTGAAGTTTACTGTCATGAGATTAACTATAGGCTCCTTGCCTGATCATTTACTATCCCCTCTGTGCTTTTGTGGTGTTTGGAAGACTTCTGCTTCGTCATGTATGGTAAGATCAGACCTCTGTATCTAGAGATCTTGGTGTCTGTACAGCTCAAGGAATGGAGCTTATGATGAAGTCTTTCTTTGTGGTTCTAGCAGTTCTGCTTCTTCAGTGTCGTTTTAATCCATCTTCTGTAGTTGGTGGTCTTGGTCATTACATTGCTCCTATGACGGAGCCTGGGTAGTCAGTCTTTCTTTATGCTTCCGGAAGACTCGCTTAGTTGCGATTGTCTCAGTCAGACCTCTGGAATTGGAGATCTTGTTTGTTGAACAGAACGTAGACCAAAAGCTAGGCTAGTGCTTTTTGTTGTTGTTGTTGTTGGTGGTGGTGGTGGTGGTCCCGAGATTCATACTGTCCAGTCTTGGTTGTAACAACCAGTCATATGTATATAGCGATCTTGGCTTTTGCACAGATCAAAGAGTGACATGTCTTCTGATTTTGTCTTATCGTTGGCTGGTGAGGAAGGACAACTTGCTCTTGGATCAAGTTGTTCCCATTTCTTTGTTGTCAGGTTATCAATTTAGAACTGGTTCATGTTGGTGTCAGAGCAGCATTATGGATGCCCTGGAGGGGATTTGGTTCTTGGAGCTGTTGTGGAGAACTCTGTCGTTTCTATGTCTGGGATCCAGGAGTCAGGGCTGGATGGTCAGTGCTTAATTCCCTGGGGTCTAAGTTGGTTCCACATGACATACGTTCAGGGTGGGAGATGTCCCTGTGTTGTAAAAACGTATAAGTTCTTATCCCTAGTAGATAAGAGCTTATTTTTACACATAAAATTCCCCCCCCCCTTTTTTTTTCTTTTTCTTTTTTTTTTTTCATTTTTTTTAATTATTTGTTTTTATTATTTTAATTATGACAACAAAGATGCAAAGAAAGAGGACAGGGTAAAGTTACAGTGGAAGCCCAATCACCCATAAACAGGATTCTCAGTAGTCCCTTCGATGATATCCCAGCCTTGAACTTTCAGCCAAAGAGCATTAAGAAAAACAAAACTGAACCCATGTACAATACAATTACTTTGTCCCTCAAATCCCCAGTTGTAGTACATATTGTTTCTTAGCAGCACACCATATAATCTAAAGATATTAGACTTATGTAACTCTTTAAACATTGAGGGCAAAGTACATTTATCTAGTTCCATGCACATGCTTACTAGTTTAAGTTAACCTCAAAAGTTTTAATGGGTTGTTTTTCTTAAGGATTGGAGTCAAGGAAACATAGTAAAAAACGATATTAAAGTGGCATTTGTTTGCATAGGCTCACCAAAACATAAGGGACATGGAAAGACAAATTATGGTCTAAATACATGGAGACCCTACCCCTGAAGTTTTCTGGCACAGGACTGAATCTAGGCTCCAGGCAAACTAGTTTGTCCAATTCAAGTCATCGTCTGTAGTGGCAATACACCTCCATTCCTCACATAGTCTCTGTTGTTGGTATCATGCTTCTGTATGAAAGATCCTGGAGTCTGCATATCCCATATTGCAGTCAGGATGGTGCAGAGCATCCTCTCATTTCACCTCACACTTAAGGGGAAATAGAGAGAACCATGTCCTGTAGAGCAGGTCATTGTTGTTGTCATGTCTTCTCACAGGTCATTGTTGTTGTCACATCTTCTCAGTATAAACGGAAGTGTCTTTTAAGGAGGTCGATGACACACCCTTGGTGGTGTCTTTCCTGGTAGAGGACTGCTTCCAACTGTTGCTATAAAAGACCTTGGATGTTTCGTAGATAGCTTGCCTGGTTCCAGCGTGAATGGAGAATGCCCATTCATCTGAGGCCTGTGCCAGGTCATTATATCAATATTCAGGGTGTAAGGTACATTGTAATGAGATTTATTAGATAATAACTAATCTGTCTGTATAGTGTTTTCCCATTTTAATGTGTCTATGCAAACAAGGATCAATGCCATGAAGCGTTATTGGTGCATCTGGAAGCAATAGGAACAAGACCAGCAATTTCCATGACATAGTTCAATCATAGGCATCAAACTGAGGGACAGTTCCACCAACAATCCTTACTGAACAGCTTACATAGAAAAGACAAGATGAAAAGTGGATAGAAACATCATGGTAGAAGAATATATAGAGAGTTACAGCAGTTAAAGAAAATAATCATAAAATATTCAAAAGATATATGTGTTCAATATGTGTTCGATTTGTGTCCTTCTAAATAGTTCTGGGATTTGGAAGATCTACGGTATGTCTTTGGTCAGAGATTAAAGCTGTGTGTTACTGAAGTTAAGAAGGGTAAATCTGGGGTACTGATGGTTGGGAGGAGCATATGATCGCGCGGGGGCGCTAGACCCGCGCGGTTTCAAAATGTAGACTGGTATGAAATTGCCAGTGACAGCCTGAGTATAGCTGAGCAATTATCTGCCACCCCCCAGATCAAACGCCACCCCCTAAGCCAACCTCTGGAGCCGGCCTGGGAGTGGGGAAAACCCAGGGTGCCCCATCAGCTCCTCCCAGAAACCCACCTGGAGATCCGGAGGAAAGGGGGAAAGGGGGGTCGGGTGACCCAGGTCCGGGCCCCCCACCCTAGGCCAGGCCAAAAGGCCGCTGGCACATGCGGAGGTCTGCCAGCTGCCTGCCCGTGCTGCTCAAAATCCTGCTCCAGGAAGGGAGAGAGACCCTCCCAAGCCCGAAGGGCAGGGATTTAAGCCCAACCTAGGCCGGTCCCCAGACCCAGCCTGGGAGTGGGGAAAACCCAGGGTGCCCCATCAGCTCCTCCCAGAAACCCACCTGGAGATCCGGAGGAAAGGGGGAAAGGGGGGTCGGGTGACCCAGGTCCGGGCCCCCCACCCTAGGCCAGGCCAAAAGGCCGCTGGCACATGCGGAGGCCTGCCAGCTGCCCGACCGTGCAGCTCAAAATCCTCTTCCCCCCTTTTTAATATGCCTTTGCAGGAAGAAGTGGTGTTACATTATATTGCTGGTGAATTTGGGAGTGGAGAGAAAAGAAAACAGTCACAGGACAAAAACTAAAAATATATATGCTCACACATATCTAAAGAAAAAAATTCCCCCCCCCCTTTTTTTTTTTTTTTAAAAAAAGATTAAATAGTGCTCGCTTCGGCAGCACATATACTAAAATTGGAACGATACAGAGAAGATTAGCATGGCCCCTGCGCAAGGATGACACGCAAATTCGTGAAGCGTTCCATATTTAAAAAAAAAAAAAAAAAAAGATTAAATAAAAGACTTAATTAAAGGAATAAAGTGGGGCTGGAAGAGATAGCATGGAGGCAAGGCATCTGTCCTTCCTGCAGAAGGACGATGGCTCAGATCCTGGCATCCCACATGGTCCCCCGTGCCCACCAGGGGCGATCTCCGAGCTTAGAGCCAGGAGCACCCTCTGAGTGCCTCCAGGTGTGACCCAAAAGAAACAAAAACAAATCAAAGCAAAAAACAAAAACAAAAACCAAACAAAGAAAAAACCAAACCAAACCAAACAAAAAACGAACAAGAAGAAAAAAAAAAAACAAAGAAAAAGGGAGAAAGTGATACAGGAGATTACATTTGGGGAAAAACGGGATAAGAGGTAGTGTTATATAGGTCTATACTTATGATGAAAGTATAGGCTTCCCCATTGTCTTTTGAGATTTCCTTGTGGGGTGTGGGCTCCAGGCAGGGAGGCCTTGGGTAGAGTTCTTGCAGTGGGAGTCCTTTTGGAGCTAGGCCTGGTATCAAGCCACAGTCCACATTAGGGAGAGGTGATTAGGAGGGCCACACTGCATGAGTCAGTCGGGGTGTTGGTTGTATTTTCTTGCCAGGAATGAGGTGTGAGTTTGAGTTTGAGTCTTTTCACTTAGGTACTGGGTACTGGATCATTGGGGTCGGAGGTCAGTCTTGATGCCTAATGAATTAAGAACTGAGGGCGAAGAGTTATAATGTGGTGGAGATATCGGGGATGGGATTGAGGGGTGAAGGGATAGTCAGATTTCTAAAGCGGGGAGAGGGAATAGGGAGGGTTATATAGGGTATAGGTATGGGTTTTTGTGGTTTAGGTTTGTCTCTTAAGGAGGATTCCTATCTCTGTGTGCTCCTGCCCACATATAAACATATAGATGTTAGCTTAGGTATGTATTAATGTAGAGAGGTGGGGAGGGCAAGAGATGCGCTGAGTACAGAAAGATAGGTAAGTAAAGTACTTGTAAGGAAAAGAAACTAATAGATCAACTTTTGGGTATGTGTAGGATTTGTGTCTCGAGTTAGTACCTTGTGTTAGTGAGGTCTATCTATATAGGTGTTTACCCTTTGCAGTATTGTCTGCAGCACCGTATATGTCAGCTTTCCTTTCCTATAGAGGAGGTAACCGTGTGGTTTTGTTTGACATGGACTGAATTGATGATAATGAGGGGGAGAAGGTAGAAGAAGAGGGAGACAAGAAGATAGAAAAGGAAAAACAAAACAAAACAAACCAACAATCAAACAACAATAACAACAACAACAATACAAAATAATGAGAATGGAGGGTAACAGAGCAAGGGCATGTTAGTTTGCTTGGACATGTTCGATGTTGAGGCCCTGTAGTATAATTCTGTTGGTCACTAAATTATACATTTTTAACTGACACAGAAAACTACATTGGTCAGGTTCATTTTTGAGATATTTAAATTTTACTTTGGTTATAGATTTTGCTTTGTTAGTGCCTTATGATATAGAAAAACAGTGTACTGATTGACTGTGGGTTGACGGTATAATTGCATCACTATATTTTTATTATTTAGCATCCATAAATATTAAGTAAAATAATTTTTACTTGAGAATAAAACAAAGCTTGGCAAATTCTAGTTTATGTATTAGAAGTATACTTCCTTTATACATTACTTTGATAATATATAAAAGTAATAGAATCGGAAAATAGCATTCACAATTAATTTTACCCATGATTATCTTTTATTTAAATTTTTTATTTATTTAATTTTTGTTTTTACGCCACATGTGGCTCTGCACTCAGGAATTACTCCTGGCAGTGCGTGAGGTACCATATGGGATGCGAGGAATCGAACTGCAGCCAATTGCATGCAAGACAAATGCCCTTTCCTCTGTACTATCGCTACAGTCCCTATCATTTTAACATACTAATTTAGTGGCGGTACAAAGCACACTGAGTATCTGCTATACTATTCATTTTAAAGTTATATTTATTTCGAGTTCTTTGTTAGTATTTTCACATAATTGTTCCCTCACTACCACCATTGGTTTTCAGAACTCAACTCTATAATAACTTTCCATTTCCACCATTCCTGCTTCTGATGGCCGTTATACTTTCTGCTTTTATAAATCCAACTACTTTATGAGATTCATTATTTTTCAAGTAACATCAAAGGACACAGTTTTTATTTGATAACCTCTAACTAGTTCTCTGTTGAATTATATATAACCAACTCGTTGCTGAAACGGTCTTTGGAAGAACTAACAGCAGAACCATGCTTTGGGTTTAGTGAGATACTTTGTTGGTCCTTGGATAGGTATTACTAGTGTTGCTTAGTTTAAATAGAGAAGTAAGAAGGAACCAGGCATCTATGATAGACTAACTAAAGTGGCTTAGTCTGAAGCTTGAATCTCAGGTCACCCTTTTCTATGATGCAATGCTAGGCAAGTTGATTGAATTATTGAGTCATAGCTTCTTCATCAGTAATCAATGGAACCTGCTTTATCGAGTTGTTGTGAGCCTTGAGTGAGTTCTTATATATGAAAACATTTAGTAAAAGGTGAAAGATTTATGTGATCTGAAGAGAAACCAGAGTATATGAAAACATTTAGATCAGGACCTGATGTATCATAATCTATATTGGTTTCTATTATTTACCTGTTGAATTGTTATTTTCAATATCTGCATTACCCTTCTGAGATGACCAGAAACATTAATGATTTATGGTCATGATTCATTAATCATGGTTATTCATGATTTATGAAATTTTTCTGTGTTTCTAATTTGGTGACTCATAACCCTGGATATACCATGCAATATTCAAGGTCATTAGTAATCAAAATAGCATGTAGTCAAGGGACTGCTTAGGTCTCTTTGGATCACAAAATAGATGATCACAAGATAGATCATGTCCCCCACATAGGCATTTTTCCTTTTATATTATCTGGGTCCCCTCTTCTAACCCCAGAGTTTAGTGGAAGAAATAGATTTTCATCCATTGTTTGCTCTGGTGAAAAATGCAAAGACTCTATCCTATCTTGCTATTGTCTTACTTATTTTCCATTCACAGTCCAAAGTAGCTCTCATTCCAAATTAATGGATTTTTTGTTTGTTTGTTTGTTTTTGGGTCATACCCGGCAGTGCTCAGGAGTTGTTCCTGGCTCTATGCTCAGAAATCACTCCTGGCAGGCACAGGGGATCATATGGGATGCTGGGATTCAAACCACCGTCTACCTCCATGCTATCTCTCCAGTCCCCAAATTAATAATGGTTTGATCTCTTTCTCCAAGTATTTTTCTGATTGATCTGGTGAGGCACACGAAGTTCATCTAAGTAATTCCATATTCAGAAATCTAGGAATATATCGATCCACTTGTGAATGCCTGAATAATTTATGATTGTTTAGATACTTTTATATTCTCTGAAGGTTTTGTCTTAATTTGCACTATTGTATCACATGAGCCAGAACATTCTTGGCATAGAAAACTGTCCTATTTTAATGAATGAATAAGAGATCATTTTTTGGGAGAGAGTTCTGGGGAGGTTACAGGGAGACTTCTAGGTTCAAAAACGGGTAAATTGGGGAGAGAGAAACAGAGGGAATGACAGTGAGAGAGTGAGTGAGCGAGAGAAAGAGAGAATTGTAGATAATGTCTGCTTTGAATTTGGCTGACCCAAGTTCAACCCCAGAATCCTCTCTGGTTCCCCCCCCCCCCAATCCTGCAGGAGGTGATTTCAAGCACTTCTGGGGATGGCCCAAAAGCCAAAACAAAACAACACAAAACAAACAAAAGAAAATATTGATAAGTTATAACATTTCCAGGCATACAATACATTTCTTGTCTATTTAGATTGCCTCATGTGCATCCTCAATGCAGCTCGCCCACTTTATTTCCGTTAGTATTTCTCCATTTTAAAACACATTTTTTACGTAGTAATGACATGCTTTTCTTGTCTTTTCATCTGAATATCAAGACCTCTAATACAATTGTGGTTCTTGCCTCCTTTCCATCACTGAAGTTGCATTTATGAGACCTGCATAATTGCGCCTCTGAGAACACCCACAGGCTGTGTTTGTTCTTTTTTCCCAGGCAGGATTCATTTCTCCATTACTAACCTAGCCCATGTTCTTGCAGAGGCAGGGAGGGAGCAAGGGAATTCCACGAGGATTCCGAGAACCTAAACCTGTTTTTTTCATAAAGCAAATTAAGGCCAAACACAAATCATTTGGGGATTTTGACCTAAATCTTAACCCATTTCTTCTCTTAAAATAAATCTTTTTTCCCCCTAGTGTCTTTAAAATATTTGTTAAAAAAAAAGGCACTATCCCATAATTGTTGCTCTCTAAATTAAAGACTTCAAAAACAAATGACAAATGAGGAAACTCTAGTGACAATCTAATTTATGAGTATTGTATGGATTTTATCTAATAATTTTTAGAAAATAGATTCTACAGGTTTTATGTTTCTTCCAGTGTTGTACTGTCCTAAAGACATGTTCTGTTTTTCTCTTCTCAAATCACATGTCCTCCTTTCTCCTAATTTGTTTTAGCTTAATTTTCCATAGTGAGAGGTCATATTTGCTAAGAATATTATAGTACTAAAGTTAGAATAAAAAGTTTGACTATATTTGAATATATTTCTATTTAATTGTGTTTTAACAAATAGTTACCATTAAAGATTTATGTGTTAGAATGATTAGATAAATTTTATTTATTTATTTTGGTTTTTGGGCTATATACAGCAGCACTCGGGTTGCTCCTGGCTCTATAATCAGAAATTGCTCCTGTCAGGCTCAAGGGACCATATGAGATGCCGCGGATCGAACCTGGATCCATCATGGATTGGCTGCATGCAAGGGAAATGCTCTACTGTTGTGCTGTGCCTCTGGCCCTGATTTAACTCAATTATATAATTTAATTTTAAATAATACTGAATTGTAATTCATATGTAGCAAAATAAGCAAATATTTTATATATAAGAGAAAAACCGATCTTATTTATTTGTTTATTTGGTTTATTTATAATATTATTATATAATATATAAAATTATTATTATAATAACTATATTTATAAGAAAAAAACAATTTTATTTGTTTATTTGGTGCAAACATATCAACTATTACCAAGACTTTTCATTATCTTGAAGTTTTCATACCGCTTCTCTCAGTCTCTCCCATCCCCACTATTACCAGTATTTTAGTTTCTGTAACTGTGGGCTAGTTTTGACTCTGAATATATATGAATATATATGAAGGAAATATTTTTTGACTGGGTTTTTGCTGCTTTTGAAATTTATGTGCATTACATGATTATTGAGATTGTGTTGTCTTTATAATTTTTAACTATCAATATACCACAATTCGGTTATGTAATCATATATTGGTATTCATTTAGTCTATCCCTTTATATCTTGAGTAATGTGCTGTGAATATTCTTGATTTTTTATTTTTGTGAAAGTATTATTTTTGAGTATGTACTTTGGGGTAGAATGGGGGGAAAGCACAGAGTAGACTATATTTATTTTATTTGTAGTGTCTAAAGTTTTTCCTTCATACTATGATATTTTGTAAAATTTTGTGAAAATTTTCTTCGTTGTTTCATATGCTTGCCAACCACTGCTATTCTAGACTGTTTAATTTTAAGCATTCTAGTAAATGTGGAGTAGAATCTCACTGTGGTATGGGTTGTTTTCACCGCAATGAATCACAGTATGGTTCATAGACAATAAAATTCATTTCAAATGTATAGTTTGATAAGTGTTTAACATGGTTAAAAGCAGACGACCAGCACCCAATTCTGTTTTCCATTGTAAATGTTTCATGTATGCAGTTTAGGAAAACTTACTACATATGTTTCACATCTTCCCTATCAACACTGTGTAACTGCATTTTTACAGATAATACCAAATGTCTCAAAGTATTTGTTTGGATTTAGAATCATACTAATTTGTATGCCATCTTTGGAAATATTGAAAAACAATTACATGGGCCCGGAGAGATAGCATAGCGGTGTTTGCCTTGCAAGCAGCCGATCTAGGACCAAGGGTGGTTGGTTCGAATCCCGGTGTCCCAAATGGTCCCCCGTGCCTGCCAGGAGCTGTTTCTGAGCAGACAGCCAGGAGTGACCCCTGCCGGGTGTGGCCCAAAAACCAAAAAAAAAAAAAAAAAAGAAAAGAAAAACAATTATAATTTGGGTGGTTTTTGTTTGTTTGTTTTGGGGCCACACTCTGGGGGCTCAGGAGTTACTCCTGGCTATGTGCTCAGAAATCACCTCCTGGCAGGCTTCGGGGACTATATGAGATGCTGGAGGTCGAACCTGAATCTATGGCATACAAGACAAATGCCCTACCCATCACGCTATTGCTCTGACCCCCTTGAGTAATTATTTTCGAGTTTAAATTTCTCATACAGCTGAATCAGAAAAATTTATATACCATTATTTTGTGTGTGTGTGTGTGTGTGTGTGTGTGTGTGTGTGTGTGTGTGTGTGTGTGTGTGTGTGTGTACTTTATGCCTGAAATGTAATTATTTTGGAGGAGAGTTTGGACCTACTAGCTGTAATTATGGTTTACTCCCAGGCATACCATCTAATAAGATGTCAGGGATCAAACCAAGGTACCCCTTGTTCAAGGCAGTTTCCTTACCTCTAGTACTGTCTCTCTGGCCTCTTTTTCTATGAAAAATGAATTAAAAAATGGGAGGGGGGCACACCTGGCAATATTCAGGAGTTATTCTTGGCTATGCACTCAGAAATCACACTTGGCTGTGCTCTGGGACCATATGGGATACTAGTGATCAAATCTGGGTCAGTCTTGTGCAAGCCTGCAGTACCATTTTCTGGCTCTCCTGAATAATGAAAAAAACATGTTTTTGCTGAATTCAGTAAATGATTTTATTTAGGGAAATAGAAATAAAGGGAAGCTCCCAGATTATAAGAGTAGTCTAAAGCAATAGTCCCTGAAAAATGAAGTTTTAGTCATCAATTATGATTAGGATTTCTCTATTTATAATCACTAGTCTTTTTACATTTTACTCATGTAATTGAGGTTCTTTGTTAGATGAATACATATGTAAACATTATATATTTTTATATCTTTATCATTGCATAATTAAAAAATCATGCTAATCTTATTTGGAAGGTACCTTGCCTGCTTGCTTTAGAAAACTTGTATATGTTTGTATCTTTATTCTTCAGCTTTCATTCTTTATAAAACATGCATTTTATAAATATTCTACTATTGAGTGGTGCTGTTTTTTCCAGTCTGACATTCTCTTGAAATATTACATACTTCTCTGAAAAAGAAGTATTTTTATTTACTGATTTTCACATTTACAATACATTTATTATCTGCTAGGAGAGAGAATAGATACTGTTATGGGCATCATTTTAACTGTAATCTATATATGATTACAACGTTGTTCAGGATTGAGTTTCAGACTTACAACATCCTTCACCCATGAACATTTCCCACCACTAATGTCCCAGTTTCCCTCCACCCCACTTTTTGCCTCTGGGGCAGGCATTTTGCTTCTCTCTCTCTCTCTCTCTCTCTCTCTCCTTTTCTCTCTCTTCCTTTTTTAACCTTTTAGATGCTGTGTTTTGCATTATTGTTAATGAAGGACTACCGTACATATAACTTTATCTTCATCCAACACCCAGTTATTGTCCAGAGTAATTCGTTCTAATATCATTGTCAGAGTTCTCTGCCCTAACTGGATTGCTTCACTCTTTGTGGCAAGCTTCCTACCATGGACTGGTCTTTCTGGTCCTCCTCTCTATTGTCTCTGGATATTATTATTACACTACTTTTATTTGTCTTACATCCCCCAAATGAGCGAGACTATTCTATGCCTGCCCCTCTGCCTCCGACTCATTTCACTCAGGCTAATACTCTCCATATCCATCTATGTATAAGCAAATTTCATGACATTATTTTTTCTAACAGTTGCATAGTATTCCACTGTGTAGATTTACCACAGTTTCTTTATCTACTCATTTGTTGTTGGACATCTAGGTTGTTTCCAGACCCTGGCTATTCTAAATAATAATGCTGCAATGAATATTGCAGAAGGCATTTTTTGTGTTCCTAGGGCATATCCCTAGGAGTGGTATAGCTGGACCGTATGGGTATTGATTTTCCAGTTTTTTGAGGACTCTTCATATTTTCCAGAAAGGCTGAATTAGGCGGCATTCCCACCAGCAGTGAAAGAGAGTTCCTTTCTCCTTGTATTTGGTTATTCTTGCTCGTTGTGGTGCCAGTCTCTGTGATATGAGGTGATATCTGTTGTCTGTTTTGATTTGCATCTTCCTGATTACTAGTGATGTGGAGAATATTTTCATGTCTACGTTCTCTCTGAATAGGCAAATGTTTGTATAAAAATAGGAATGTAGATATGTCTTTCAGAAAAATTAGTTTTGGCTGGAGAGAAAGCCCAGCAGATAGGGTGCTCATATTGCTTAAAGTCAACCAGGATTTGATATCTTGGCCTCTGCCAGGAATGATCCCTAAGCACAGAGCTCTAAGCTTTGCTTGGGATGGCCAAAGCCCACAGAAAATGATTTAATTTTACTTGGAGAGGCTCTCATATGGGATCACTGGATCCATGTTTTATTACTTTTAATT
The DNA here is from genome assembly GCF_024139225.1 of Suncus etruscus. NCBI lineage: Eukaryota > Metazoa > Chordata > Mammalia > Eulipotyphla > Soricidae > Suncus > Suncus etruscus. Next base: position 4,491,978 of record NC_064850.1, on the reverse strand, counting down.
ATGGCAACTCTGGTATATTTTGAGTCTTCAGTTTGTCTATGAGACTATTGAGACACAAAATCCACAAAAAGATAGACTGACTTGAAAGTCGGGTTCTTAACAGCTTTGAAGATTAAAGTGGGGAGGATGGGGTTTGGCTTTATAAATCTCTAAATTCTTTATTTTTTTGTTTTGTTTTGTTTGTTTTTGGGTCACATCCGGCAGCTCTCAGCGGTTACTCCTGGCTCCATCGCTCCTGGCAGGCTTGGGGGACCATATGGGACGCTGGGATTCGAACCTTTGAACACTGTCCTTCTGCATGAAAGGCAAATGCCTTACCTCCATGCTATCTCTCCGGCCCATAAATCTCTAAATTCTTTATTTGTAAGCCTCACCACAATTTAAAAAGAATCAGATGCCTTCTTTTTAATGACAGGAGAGCAGAGATGGTGGTTGAGGTATCTGAGGAAATAGCACAGTGGTCAGATTAGGTCTGTGAGTCTCTTTTCTCCCAGTGACCAACTGGAATGGATTTATTCTGGAATGGAGCCAGAAACAGCAGAATTGTAACAAATTAAGCGAGACTCTTCAGTGGGTTTTAAAGATTCTGAATGGCACTGTTTGGTTATAGTTCTAGATAACTATTTTGAAAATTTTGAGGAAAGGAAAAACAAAGAATGGAAAGACAATTAAATTAGATCATACCAAAAATCCATAGGTTTATAATTAATTTAATTATAATATATAATTAATATATAAAACCATAATCATAAATATATTTATATATTCACAACATATCTATAAATATCTATGAATATATTTATCAATAAATATTTAAAATTATATAGTATGTAATTATGCATATATAATTAATTGGATTTAATTATAATCTAAATTATAGCATATCAAAAATCCAGAGAACAGAGAACGGGTTTAAATTTATGAAACAGAAAAAAAATAATTTTTTTCCTGCAAATTTAACAACAAAAAATTCTTCAGTAGTTTGTATGAATGAAATTTTACAAAGGAAATTCATTTTGTGGAAGTCAACTTTAAGTTGTGGTACGATGGACAATGTTTTGGCACTATAGATTGCTATCAGAAGATCATAAAATGAAGTATGCTTAATTGAGAGAATAAAAGCTAAGTTTTACCTGTGGGTCAAATTGAATTGGTAAATTTTTAGCCTTAATTTATATATATATTTTATTTAAACACCTTGATTACATACATGATTGTGTTTGGGTTTCAGTCATGTAAAGAACACCACCCATCACCAGTGCAACATTCCCATCACCAATGTCCCAAAGAGAGAAACCTCTTTCCTTACTTGGGATTAATGAAGATTTGGAAACATTTTTTTGACAGATTGCCACTTTTGAAGTTAAAATAACGATATTTTGGAAAACCACAATGTGTTATCATTTTGTAAATTATCTGAACTGCTTTTGTGACTGTAAGATCAAAGTAAAACAAGTATTTTAGAAGGTGCTGGTGGGTTATAGTTAGATTGTTAATCTGGGTCCCTCGATATAGTGGGGTTTGGGTGGAGGGAGGAAAATTATTAACTTCCTATCACCCTCAGTTGTAAGTCAGTTAATAAATAGGCATTAGTTTCAAATAGCAAGAATTGCAGTAATAAGGGGAAAAAATCAGAGGCTGAAACTAAGGACAAGCTAATAAGGTATTTTTCTACATTTTTAGAGGAAGTTTTAGTAATAAAAAAAATTATTTTCATCTCAACCGATATATAGACTTTTGATTTCTAGTAGAAAGCAAGTTGCATTCACATATATTTGTAGGAATATAAAAAGGTGATTGGTAGCAGGAAAAAAACTCCAGAAGCAAACCAATAAATATTTTCCATTTAAATGAATTCAGTTGGTACCTTAATTCAAATGAATATTTTCAGTCTTTCTCTTTTGATTTATAATAAGAATTTCAATAGAAATCTGAAAAGCTTTAATAGTAAGATAGTATGGAGAAAACTAATTGTCTAAGCTTTTTCCTTATAAATCTTAAATAATATATATTATATGACAAAGTTGGTGTAAAGAGCTAAGTAAACAAAATGTAACCATTTTGAAAGGACTTGGTGGGAGAGGGGAAAAAAGAAAGAACTTGGCAATATTTAAGATAGAGTGGTTTATAGATTTTATAGGTCAGACACACAATGTAATTCAGTACCTATATTAATCACATATGTTTCTGTATACAAAATATTACATCTTTTTAATTTTGCACCCTGCTGATTTTCACACGGGATTAAATCTTGTGGTGTTTACAGTCTTGTGTTCTGGATATGAAGTATTAATTTTTAGCTCTATACTTACATACCAAAAACATTTGGTTCATCTTGTACATGTTTTGTAATAACTTATTTTTCTTTTTATTCGATGTTTTCAGTATTTATATCATTCATCAGTATAATTTTAAAGACTTCCTAATATTCCATCCCATAAATGTTCAACATGCACAAATTCTCTATCATTTATTTGGTAGATTATAACTAAAATACTTCTTGATTTTAATGTCCTTATATTTAAACATTTGTGTAGTTTTTGGTTAGATATTACTTCTTAAAACTATTTTTATCTGAATGTAATTTATTTTTAACAGAAGTTTATGAGATTGCTTGATTTTACTAAAATATTGGGATGCTACAAATTAACATAATTTTAATCAATTATAGAAAACTCGAATTCATTAATTAATTGGCTTAGGGGTTATATTCAACACTATTTGGTGTTTACTACTGACTCTGTACTCAGGTATCACTAAGAGCAGTGCTTAGAATTGGAACCCAGGATCAATTATCAATGTGCAAGATAAATACCTTGACCACTACACTATCTCTCTAGCACATACTTAGGATTCTTTTTCCCACTCTCTCTACCCCCCTTTTCACATACTTAGTCATTCTTAGTTCAGATCTTTAATTAGGATTTTATTAGGATTTTATCTATCGTGTTTAAAAGAGTGTATGTATTAACAATATTATACTCAATTTACATTATTATTTGTAAAGTTTTGATGTTTTACCTGTGTTTTTGAGTTATTCAAGTATTATTCTGGGGCTAGAGTGGTGGCACAGCGGTAGGGTGTTTGCCTTGCATGTGCTGACCTGGGATGAATCTCGGTTTTATCCCCTGGTGTCCCATATGTTTCCCTAAGCCAGGAGCGATTTCTGAGCACATAGCCAGGAGTAACCCCTGAGTGTCACTGGGTGTGGCCCCAAAACCAAAAAAAAGTATTATTCTGTAATAATTAAATGTTAGTAATTTTATTTCTATTCTTTTACTTTTATGCTTTAAAAGAATTCTCCCAAGATGGATTCCCTGGGTTCCAACTATGCACAAATAAAGTATTCTATCTGCTGTAGTATCTCTACATGTAGTTCCCATTCTGTCTTTTTACTACCAATGACCTTGTATTAGATATCTAGTGTCCAAGACTTTTGAGAATCTCAGGTCAGAGTTTTGTACCTGGTTGGCATGACTTTGAACTTAATAAAAAAAGTATTGAAGGAAGAAGTAAATGCAATGAAAGTGCGCAAAATGTTCAAACTATCATTTGCCTTACTTTGAGCTGATTTGTCTTTCTGAAGTTATGTTAACATTGGTTCATATCTTTACTTGAATGATGCTGTGAGGCCCATAATATATGGATTGCTGAAAGGGACTCCTTCCAGTAATTTTTTGCCTTAACCTGGATGTAGACACTGAGAATTTGTGTTGTCTTAAAATCTTAACTCTGTGGACTTATCATAGATTGCTTCCCTTTTCATCTTCAATGATTTGTGCCCAAGACTTTATGATTTCTTGGAAATCCAAATTCCATTTCTACTCAGTGCCACCCTCCCATAGTTAGGGCAGAAGGAAACTTGACCTGGATCCTTCTCTTAGAATGAATCTGTTTGTACCACACTGAGTCACACAGACTAAAAAACTTATGCTATTTTTTTTTTCTCTTGTAAAGAAGTTTTTTTTTTTTTTTCAGTTGAGCAAATAAAGGACAGTATGAGTCTTGTTTGGGCCCAGATGTGAGAGCTCGGGAGAGAGAAGGAAAGGAAGGAGAGAACTACAGCCTCTCTCCCTTACACCAGAAGGTGCTCAGCCTTCTAGGGTTTCCAGATAATGGCTTCCTTTCTCTGCTCTGCTTAAGTGGTGCTGACTGGGGAGATAGAAATCTGGAGTTGCAAAGGGATGCTCACCGGAAGAGGATGGTCCTGCGGGTCCATTCCTGGCTCAGAGAGGCCCATTAAGGAAAAGTCTCTAGTCTCGAGCTCTTGGTGCTCTGGAGAGAAAATGTCTGGAGGAGCACAGCTTGCTTTTTATATATATATAAAATATAAATATATCTATATATACTATATTTTAATATATTTATTACATATCACATATAATAACATATATAAATCATTTATCTATACATGTTATATTCATAAATTATATATTTATGTTATTTATTATATTTACAATATAGAAATTATATATTCATAAAATTCTATACATTATATGTACATATAATATAATATATGATTGTTATATATATTTATTCTGGGACCTATATTTTGTCCTCAGGTCTAGCAATGGTATGGGGGTGCCTGATTCTGTGTCTTCCAATTTCTAACTTATTTCCCAACTATGTGAATAATTTTATCTATAAAAGTGCAAATAGAGCTGGTCAGAAAGCTTCAAGAGCTAGATGGAGTGCAAGTATGGAGTGCAGAATGCCTGTGTTTGATCCCCAGCACCGCATGATCTTGCAAGGACCAATGTGTGGTCGTGAGGGCCTCTGCACAGCGGTCATTGCACCACAGCACTTGAGGAGCATCGAGTCACTGGGTCCAAGCACTGGACTGGATCATCCAGTCTGCAAGGCCAGGCTGAGTGGTACTGAGTGAGATGTTCTAGCACTGGTCAGGAGGCATCCCCTGCCACATAAAAGGAAATAGTTTTCTTTACAGAGAATTCTGTTGAGATTAGTGCTTCAATCTATTCTCTATAGTATCCTATACCTAAAATGCTTCCTGTTACAGGGTAAATGTTAAACAAGTTTTTGTTGAAAAAGTAAAATTACTCTCTATTTCTAACAGCAGTTTTATTGAAGGAAAATAAAAAGATAACAAAGATTATAGTTTAACATATGCATAAATGTTGTAACCATTTTCACGATCACTGTATTATACAGCACCGTACCCCCAAAATGTTTCTTGGGGCTATTTTCAATCTAATTACTTCCACACTCATCCCCACAGCCTGTTTTCTGTACTTTCCTGGAATTTCATATCAGTTATAAAAAGGTTTCCTTTTTTGTTTTTGAGTTTTGGATTATGCCCACTGGTGCTCAGGGCTTACTCCTGGCTCTGCTCAGGGATCACTTCCAGTGGTGGATGTACAATGTACCATATTTGGTACCAGGGATCAAACTAGTGTGTGTTGCATGCTAGCAAACTCATAACTCCTGAGCTCTCACTCAGCCTTCTGTATTGCATTTTTTACTGAGTGTTCTATTTATAAAAGTCATCTGTATTATTGTGCTTATCAATATATTAGCTCCTTCATACTGTGAAATCTATTGTATCATGTACCTAGATTACTTATCTTTTGATAGTCATTTGGATAGTTTCCAGGTTTTTTTTTTTAATTAAAATATTTATTTATTTTAGGTTTTACTATTACAGCTAAAGCTGCTATGACCAAAAAACAACCAAACAAAAAAAAGGGCCGGAGAGATAGCACAATGGTAAGGCACACATCCGGGAAGGATGGTGGTTCAAATCCCGGCATCCCACATAGTCTCTCGTGCCTGCCAGGAGTGATTTCTGAGAACAGAGCCAGGAGTAATGCCTGAGACACCAAGAGTGACCCCCAAACAAAACAAAAAACAAAACAAAACAAAAACAAATAAAACCACTATAAATGTTACATAGAAGATTTCATCTAAACAAGCATTTTAATTTTCCTTGGGTAAATAAATATTTGGCAATAGAGTGTTTGAGTAATAGGTTATAAACGAAATCATATAGTTTTAACTTTGTACGAAACTGTTAGGCAGGCTGCCTTCAGTGTGATTTGTTTAGACAATCAATTTAGGAGGGAGAATTCTGGTTTCTCTATTGGAAACTGGCAGTAAGCAGTATTGATATAGTCTTTTACACTTTTGCCATTTGAATGTGAAATGTTAGTTCATTGGGCTTTTAACGTTTTCCTCATGGTATTTAACATAATTTCTGTGCTGATTTCTCAACTGTATCTTCTTTGGTCAAGCATCTGTTCAAATCTTCATTAAGTTTTTCTTTTCAGTCTTGAATACACTTTTTATATTCTATATATAAATGCTATCAATTATTACTTAGAAATATTTTCTCTTGGTGACCTGTCTTGAGTCTTAGTAGCCTTTATGAAGGGCAGAATGTTATATATATATATATATATATATATATGTTTATATATATAATTTTAAAATATAATATATTTAAAATATAATATATTATATATAAATATTAAAAATAAACCAAAACAGGAATCTATAAACCTTAAGTCCCATTTATCTAGTTTTATGGATTCCTGTTTTGGTTTATTCTTAATTTTTAATTTTAGTTTGGAGCTTGGAATGACAGCACAATGCAAGGCACTTGCTTTATTTGTTGCTGACCTAGATTTGATCTTCAGCATCCCATATGGTCCCCTGAGAACCACCAAGAGTGATCCTGAGTGCGGAGCCAGGAGCAAGCCCTGAGCATTGCTGGATGTGACCCAACAACTAAAATAAATTTAATTTTGATGAATCAAAGAAATCGTCTAATCTGAGGTAACAAAGGTTTTCACCTGTCTCTTCTGGAAGTTTTTAAATTTTAGATTTGACATATAGGTCTGTTTTGGTATGTTTTTCCTGTGAGGATCTAGGTATAGATAGAGTTTTATTTTTCCTCTGTGGCTCGCCAACCTTAATGGCATCATTTGTTGAAAGATTCTCTTTCTCTATTGAATTACCCTTATTAAAAGGAATTTCCACATGTTTATTTCTGGAATAAGTTCCATTGATTTGTCTCCCTTTATGCTACTACTGGCCTATTTTGATTATAGTAGTTTTATAATAAAATTTGAAATTAGTATTGTTTCTGTCTTCCAACTTGGTTCTTCTTGATGAAATTATTTTCAAACCAAAGAAAAATCATGATGTATTATTCCAAAGACTTTCAGTATTTCAGAGCAACATTTGCTTTGAGGAACAAAAATGTTCATATAAACATTGTTATTGTCTGTGTTTTGAATACATATTACACTGTTATTTATTGGAGCAAGATAAATCTTTAAAATTATTGTATAAAGCACACCACTTTTACAATATTCAGTATTTTACAAATTACAATTCACACAAACTTTTACAATATTATTCAGTATTTTTAATTAGAAATTTTAAATTGCTACCCCTTCCTTCCTTCCTTCCTTCCTTCCTTCCTTCCTTCCTTCCTTCCTTCCTTCCTTCCTTCCTTCCTTCCTTCCTTCCTTCCTTCCTTCCTTCCTTCCTTCCTTCCTTCCTTCCTTCCTTCCTTCCTTCCTTCCTTCCTTCCTTCCTTCCTTCCTTCCTTCTTGGGTTTTGAGCCACACCCAGCAGTGTTCAGGGGTTACTCCTGGCTCTGAGCTCAGAAATTACTCCTGACAGGGTCAGGGAATAGGATATATGGAATGCAGGGGATTGAACCCAGGTCAGCTGTGTGCAAGGCAAACATCCTACCAGCTGTACTATTGCTCCAGCCCCTAAACTGCTTTTAATTTTTTCAATCACTAAAAGAGAGCAAATATTTATTAAATTATTTATCATTGTTTCTGATCCTTTTAGATAATATCTCCCATGTGACTCCATGTGGATGTAAATGTGTCATTTTCAGATAAATTTCTGAGTTCTGAGCTTTTCCTCTAGTTTTTTAAGCTCTGTTTCTTGGGAAATAGTTCAAGCTTCAATCTGGCAGTTACCCAGATGTGTCTTATTTTTCTCCTGAGACCCTTTGTCACATTCTCTTCCAGACGTGCTTTGTGTACTTCAGTTATAAAGACTCTCCCTTTCTGTGCAGTCTTTTTAGAGTGTAATCTTTATTTGCTCCGCATCATTCTTTTCTTGAGTCCTTTCACCTCCACTGACATGAGAAAGTGAAAAAATGAAGTCAAGTTTCAGTGCCAGAGCCTGAATCCACAGATAAAAAGGAAAAGAGATAAGTACATTATAACCAGATTTATATAAACTATTCTGAGATAAATGGAAGAAATAGAAATATCATTATGTTTTGTTTTGTTTTTTTACAAAATAGTTAGAAAATATATCTTACTCCTGGTTCTGTGCTCAGGAATCAATTCTGGTCGGGCTTGGAGGACTACGTGTATGTAGTGCCAGGGTTGAACCCAAGTTAGCTGCATGCAGGACAAGCTAGTATGTGCAAGACCCCTGTATTGTTGCTTAGGCCCGATTTTTTCCTTTTTTATGGAAATAAGCATATAAGGTTACCTTTTCTCATTCTCACCCTGATTTCAGATAGAAGTTTTACCTGTTTCAGAGCTTTAGGTGCTTGGCATATTCATGACTCTCTGAAACTTGTGACCTCCTGCCAGTCACTTTTCCAGAGTCTAGAGAGGTCATTGGTGTGACTCCAGGCACTGTTGCTTGGACTAGAGGTTTAGGGGTGAACAAAGCAATGTTGACTGGTTTGAGGCAGTCTGGTTTTCCTTTCAACTGCAGAAGAAGGGGTTGAAAAGATAGTAAGGTGTATCTAAGTAAAAGGCTAAACAAAAGCATTTCCCCTAACATCTTCTTTTGGTATGTAAAAGCCCACTGCATAGTTGCTTTTGGATCTGACAAGATCTTCCCTTGCTGAAATTGGGAGTTGGTTTGAATAAAGAAAGGAGTCTGGCTTTGAGCTCTAGAGAAAAACACATGGCAGAGAGGCCTTGAGGAAAAAAGGCCATACGGAAAAAGCAGACTAACTCCGATTAATTTTTTGACTGGCTTGGTGTTATTTTCCACTGCTACCCTACTTCATCAAACCTGTCTGCCTGAGGGATTGGAAACATGGTGCCTGGGGCAATTATTCCTCACTTGACTTGCATGTGGCCAACCTGGGTTTGATCCCCAGCATATATGGTACCTTATATATAGTCCCTGACTTTCCAATATGGTAGCTGGTACCTTATATATTGTCCCTGATATTCCTATATGGTAGAAATCACTACCAGGAGTGATTCCTGAGTGCAGAGCCAGGAGTAACTTCTGAGTATTGCTAGGTGTGGCCCCCAAACACCCCCCCAAAACATCAACTGTAAGAGAAGTGAGCATTTTTTTTGTGTGTGTGTGTGGTTTTTGGGTCACACCCGGCATTGCTCAGGGGTTATTTCTGGCTCCAGGCTCAGAAATTGCTCCTGGCAGGCACGGGGGACCATATGGGGCGCCAGGATTCAAACCGATGACCTCCTGTATGAAAGGCAAACGCCTTACCTCCATGCTATCTCTCCGGCCCCAGAAGTGAGCATTTTTAATGGCAAGCAACTAACAAAACAGGAGCCCAGTAGGGTGCTGGCCTTACAGGTGTGAAGCCATGAGTTGGATCTTAGAATGATGGTGACACTGCTATTGGGTTCCCCTGTGCCACAACACTACTGTGTATATAATTCCCAGTGCAACAGAACCAAGTGTTTGTAATACCTGATAAGCATCATAATCAAGTGTGCAGTGCCACAGCCATGTGTGTTATCCTCACACATCACGCCAATGACAAAAGCAAAGGGAAGGGAACATTTATAATCTATACTTTTTCATTTATTTTTCTATTCACAATAAAAATTGGGAAGGTGATCTGAACTCTACTGAAGATATATAATAAACTACTCGAAAAGTCAGAGGTCAGTGCTCTAAGTGTTTCTGTGTCTTCTTTGATTAACAATAGTAATAGAATAAAAAGATTAAGTTTTTATTTAGCCCTTATTGCATACTAGGAGTTCAGTGTATATTTCAACTACAACATTACAACTTCCTTGAGGGTTTGGTTTGCTGCTGTTTCCATTTTTACAGCAAATTTCAGTTCTGAGAGTTGAACATGGGCTGAGGCCATTAGGGGCAGAACTAATATCCACACAAGTCATATAGTTTTTATTTATGAATGGGCCCAGAGATGTTCTGCCACAGTCCTTTGACTTTTATTTTATTTTATTTTTTATGTGAGAGATTTTAAATAGCTTTAATTATTTATTTTTTAATCTTTATTTAAGAACCATGATTACAAACATGTTTGTAGTTGGGTTTCAGTCATAAAAAGAGCATCCCCCCTTTCACCTTCCCACCACCAATGCCCCCATCTCCCTTCTCCCCCAGTCCCTGCATGTCTTCAAAAAAGGCATTCTACTTCTCTCACTCACTACCATTATCATGATAGTTGTCAGTGTAGTTATTTCTCTAACTGAACTCATCACTCTTTGTGGTAAGCTTCATATTGTGGGCCAGTCCTGCTCTGCAGCCGTCAGAAAAAATATGAAGTCATGAAATTTTCCTATACATGAATGGACTTGGAAACTATTATGCTGAGTGAAATAAGTCAGAGGGAGAGAGTTAGACACAGAATAGTCTCAGTTGTGAGAATTAAGAAAAAAAAAAGACATTATTGTAATAATACCCAGAGACAAAAGAGATGGGGGCTGGAAGGACCAGTCCTTTGGCTTTTAAATGTAAAGATGGTAAATGATTTATTCAGAAAACATTAGGCATCTAGGAAGCTCAGCTGGGACTTGTCCTCAAGCACCTACCACTCGTCTTGGGTTCCTTCCCTCTGTGCCAACCCTGTTACCCTCCCCCAGACACCTTTCCCTTGGGCTTCTCACTCAGTCTTTATGCAGCACTTTTCTGACTGCTACCTGGATCAAAGAACTCTCTGAGCTTCCTGGATTGAATGCACAGCTGCTGGAGCTGCAGATTTTGTGGGCCAAAGTGTTGGGTTCACTGTCGCTTTTTGTTTGATCATTGCCATGCAGAGTGCACTTGAAGAGTCAGCACAAAGCATCTTCCACGTTGGCATTGAAGATGTTTGACCACTTTAACACTCAGCTCGTCTCCAGTGGGTTGAGTTTGCCAGCATTCCGCATTGATCCTGAGTCCTCGGGTGCTTCAAACGGGCACTGGATAATGACTCGGTGCTGCTGGAGCAGATGGCTGAAGGCCCAGAGAAAGCTTCAGGTTGCTTATTTTGAATGAGTGATTTGGGGTGACCATGTTCTGCTTAAGTTCGTTTTAATTTTTTTCTACTGTTAGTGAGGAAAATCCCAAAGGAATCCTCCTCCCCCCCCTAGGGTTTGTGTTTGTTTTTCATAGAAAACTCATCAGAAAACAGTGCGCAGGTGTGCATTTTGTATCTTTGGATATAATAGTCACTGTTGTTATTTGCCAATTTTTTTTTTTTTTTTTTAGTTTTCCTTTGGGCACAGACCTCCCTGCCCTGTGAAGTTGGGTGTGGCTCAGTGTTTGGTTTGGGAGTCAAGTGTGAATGAAAATACTGTTTGCCTCTCAGGGTGGCACCTTTGAGAGTTATGGGGGTTCTTTTATCCTGCTTTTTGGAGGCACCAAGATGGAGACTCCTTCAGCCTACTGCACACAAAACTGCAGGACACAGTGCCCTTGCCTACTACCTGGACAAGTAGCACAAACAAAAGGGACATGTACTACCCTTAGCTACTCACTTTTATTGTATAGTAACTAGAGACTTACAGGAAGTTGCAAAATTAGTACTGAGGTTTCTTGTATATTTTTACTTTTCACCAATGCTATTTGACAATAACCACTAAACATTACTCTGAGTCACTGATATTTGGGGTTGACTCAGCATTATTTATTCTATTTGGAAACATTAGACTTTTTTTTTTCCTTTAAAAATGCATTCTCTTTTTTTGTTTTTTTGTTTGTTTTTTTTTTTTTTTGTTTTGGGGGGCCACACCCCGTGATGCTCAGGGGTTGCTCCTGGCTATGCGCTCAGAAATCGCTCTTGGCTTGGGGGAATTTATGGGATGCTGGGGGATTGAACCGTGGTCTGTCCTAGGCTAGCACCAGCAAGGCAAATGCCTTACCGCTCCGCGCCACTGCTCTGGCCCCCTAAAATGCATTCTTTAGTATTTATCCTGCATGCTTCTGATATGGGTTGAATCCCTCACATATTCTCCTGACTCTACCAAGAATGATCCCTGCCAAATGTAACTCCATGATAAATAAAAGTCAGGCTACATTTTTTTTTTTTTTGGTTTTTGGGCCACACCCGGTAACGCTCAGGGGTTACTCCTGGCTATGTGCTCAGAAGTTGCTCCTGGCTTGGGGGACCATATGGGACACCGGGGGATCGAACCGCGGTCCGTCCAAGGCTAGTGCAGGCAAGGCAGGCACCTTACCTTTAGCGCCACCGCCCGGCCCCCAGGCTACATTTTTTTTTGTTTTTGTTTTTGGGCCACACCCTGTGACGCTCAGGGGTTACTTCTGGCTATGCGCTCAGAAGTTGCTCCTGGCTTCTTGGGGGACCATATGGGATGCCGGGGGATCGAACCGCGGTCCGTCCTAGGCTAGCGCAGGCAAGGCAGGCACCTTACCTCCAGCGCCACCGCCCGGCCCCGAGGCTACATTTTTAATGTTAATTTTTGTGCTATAGATTTACTCCGTGAGTGCCTAGTTAATCAATTCAAAAAAGTAAAAAAAAATGTATTATTTAATTTAAGGGATGTGAAACTCTTCACAGACTTTACACTTTGTTTTTGGGCCACACCAAGTGGTGCTCAAGGCTTACTCCTGGCTCTGTGCTCAGAGGTGACTCCTGCACTCCTGGCAGAGCTCAGGGGACCAGATGGGATACCGGGGCTCAAAACCAGTCAGCTGTATATAAGACAAACTTCCCACCCAAGCTCTTCTAGCTTCCTCACTTCATACTGATTGCCCTTGGTTTTAATCAAACAATGTTTTCTCTTGTGTTGAAGGTAGTCAGGTAGTTTATTTTTATTCTCCTCTTGCCGGATCCCAAAATCTCTACGAGAACACATCTGATGTTGCTTTGAATTTTTTGCATGTAATAGCAGGCACTCTAAAATGTGCATGGATGATGTATTGATGTTTTCTTACCAGCAGCCTCTTAGGAAAGATGGGGAATAAGAGGCTTGTCTAGGGCCCTTCAGGGGGCTGAATATCCTGGAGTTTATCATTATTCAACCGCTTCAGTCTGAGGTCAGCCAGAGCTACAGTAAAAGCTTCGAAGGCTTTTTGACAGCAGCGAGGTTGGGCTAGGGGGAAGGGACGAATCACTTAGTATGCCATACTCCTCTATAAAGCATCGAGCTCTCTCTACCTTGAACCATTCATGGGCCAGCTGCTTCCTTATTTACTTAAGACTTTCAATACCTTGAAAGTTAATCTATGTAGGTAGTCTGTAGGCAAGTCAAGATTTTTTATTCTGTGTTGCACTGGTGAAAGGAGGTGACTGAAACCCAACTACAATCATGTTTGTAATCATGGTGCTTAAATAAAGATGTTATAAAAAACAGATTTTTGGGGCCTGTGCGGTGGCTCTAGAGGTAAGATGTCTGCCTTGCCAGCACTAACCTAGGACAGATCGCGGTTCGATCCCTGGTGTCCCATAATGTCCCCCAAGCCAGGAGCGACTTCTGAGCGCATAGCCAGCAGTAACCCCTGAGCGTCACCGGGTGTGGCCAACCCCCCCCAAAAACAAACAAACAAACCAAAAAACAGATTTTCATTCTGAATAGCTAGACCCTTCTCTCCCCCATTCCATTAGATTTTCTCATTCTATTAGGGGCCTTGAAGGTGGACAGTGGTCCATCAGTTGTTGATAGAAGTGCACTTATGCCTGTGACATGGCGGTGAGGAAAGAGCTGGCCAGCTGTTTTATGACCAGGACTCTCCTGAAACTGTGTTTGTAGCAAGTTGAAACAAAGCCTGAGAGGTAAATGGCCTGCTGACTTCTGGTTTTAAAAGCTGTTGGTAGCTCTTGTGCTGCTAATAAGAAATGGTTGCTTTGTAACCTACCTCCTAGGTACATGGTGGCCATTCATTCTTGCCATTTAGTATCTTCTTTCAGGCCTCTGTCATTATTACTATGTGTTCCATCCAGTGTTCATAGTCTGCTAAGGGGCTTTGTCTAGTTCTAAAATGAGTGCAGCACTCCAGGGAAAGGCAAACTAATGGGAACACAATCCCTGGCTTCTGTTTAGGTATTGCGACTGGTCTTGGTCTTAGTCTCCCTTCTTCCCTCCTGTTTTCTCTCTCTTCTTTTTCTAGATGATAGATATCACAGAATAGATGTAATCAATTCTGATCCTTGAGTTATACCTTTAGAATAAAGGAATTTCTGAATGTCTTCAGATAATGGTTGTAGCCATTCATGGAGAGCATGACAGTGCCAGGAAAGATGGTTCTGAGTTATAATTCTAGAGGTAAGTTTGCATTTGCTGAGCTACAAGAGACACTTCAGTTTGAGGTGAACAAAAGTAAACAAGCCTCCCTAAACTCATTTCCTGGGAGATAAATAGGCTGGCAACTTATTTTGGTTCTGCACGGCCCATTAAACATGGAAGTATCCTAGTATTGGAGGACTTAAATTAGATACCACAGATGAGTAGAAATAAAACGTGCTTAAACTCCAACTTCTGGGGATATATATGTCTGACAAATACTTGTGCTCAGAACTGGAAAGATAGTCCAATGGATAGGGTGCTGGCCTTGCATGCAGCCAAATTGGGCTTGATCCTTGGTATACTATTTGGCCCCCTGTGCACTGCTTGGAATGCATTTCTGAGTGCAGAACCAAGAGTTTGCAAACCCTGACACTGCCAAGGTAACCCAAAGCAATAAAGCAAGCAAGCAAACAAACAAAAAAAACATGGCAACTATTACAACTCAAAAGATTTGTCTCAATGCAGCTATGTCCAGATTGAAAACATGGGGTATTCAACTGCAGAGGGATAAAGAAAAACATTACATAGTGTCCGATAGGGATATTAGGGGTCAGTTGGGCTGGCTGGCCAAATGTTTTGTTGAAAGCAAGGTAGGAACTGGTTTAAGAAGGCTGAGCTAATTATTTGTGAAAGCTGGGCAATGACTGGGAATTTTCTCCTGGGGCATGGCTGTCTGATTTATTTTCAGTTTCAGAGTAATCGTCCTTGGAGCAGATGTGAAGAGTATGGAGTCTATTGTTTTCTAAGCAATGTTTCCATGACTCGTTGCTAGGATTGAGTTTGTGCTGAGTGTGGGCTGATGAGTGGCTGGGTGGGCAAAAGAAAATAGTCTGTCCAGGTTGCTATGGCAGCCAGCAGGAGGGAAAGTCCAGTCAGAAAATGAACCCAAGTTCTCCCAAGAAGAAAACTGCAAAAAGAAGCACACAAACAGCAGACTCATTGACACCCTCAAACATCCACTTGGCAGACGCTTCCTGCCAGGCAGATGCCAAAAGTGGGGTGGCCACATTCCTGGGGATGTCTTCTCGAGCCACCTGAGTCACTGCCCCGTATGCCCATTATCAGTCTTATTTTCTTGTTTGCGTTTATCAGGAGGTGAGACTGAATTTTTTTTATTTATTTGCGTATTACCAGGCTGATATCCATGAAATTAGCGTTCTGTTCTTCCTTGTGGGATTCTCAGAGCCCAGACCACAGTAGGAACTCAATAAAAACTTACTGGATGAAGACTGTGTGCTGTTTATAGATGAAGCACATACTTTATTTTTTCTTCTTTGAGTTTTGTTTTTCTGGCTGAGAAACATTCTTGGTGCAAAGGTGAGTACTGTAAAAGAGAATTTTATTGTTCCTGTGACTTTGTCTTCTTTTTACTGGTTCACTGGAACTGTCAGTCATGCAAAGTCTGGAAGAAACCCAGTGGCTTCAAATGAAGCAACCTCACATGATGGTTGTATGACCAACCTGCCTCTGGAAACATGAAGGTCTGCATATGGAACAGATCACAGGCTAGAAGCTAGACCAGTCATCACTTGCAATTATGAAGGGACCCGGGCTCTGCATTTTAGTTACATCTTCATTTACTCCCTACAACTATAGAAAGAGGCTAGAACTTTTATTGTGTCCATTTTACCTTGGAGGCAGTTGAAATTCAGTAATTTACAAAGGATTGTCAAATATTTAGTGGAACAGACAGTTAATATTCAAATATGCTTCATAGGATTGTGTTGAGAACTAATTGAGATAATTGTTTACAAGGGATTACTTTGTTCAAGACACCAAAAATATTCAGAAGGACATATGAACATCATTACTCATTGCAGCACTTAGTGCAGTAGCTAAGATATGGAATCAACCTTGTGGCCAGCAATGATGAAATGGATTATGAAGATGTGCTAAATATAGACAGTGGAGTACTGTGCAGCTGCAAGAGATGATGGAGTCATGTAATTCATTGCGACTTGGATGAACTCATGTTAAGTGACGTAGCATGAGTGTGACCCAAAAACCAAAAAAAAATTGTTGCACTTGTGCTCAGAATTGTTTGTTTTTCTTCTTCTTCTCTTCTTTCTTCTTCTTCTTCTTCTTCTTCTTCTTCTTCTTCTTCTTCTTCTTCTTCTTCTTCTTCTTCTTCTTCTTCTTCTTCTTCTTCTTCTTCTTCTTCCTCTTCCTCCTCCTCCTCCTCCTCCTCCTCCTCCTCCTCCTCCTCCTCCTCCTCCTCCTCCTCCTCCTTCTTCTTCTTCTTCTTCTTCTTCTTCTTCTTCTTCTTCTTCTTCTTCTTCTTCTTCTTCTTCTTCTTCTTCTTCTTCTTCTTCTTCTTCCCTGATCTCCTACTTCTGTGACTTAATGGCTTTTCACTGACTTGCCTTATTTCTCTGGTGAAGAAATAGGTGTATGCTCTAAAATATCTGACAGAGAAAACTGCATGCATGCAACAAAAGCCAATGCTGAGTGACCTACATGGACAAGGGCAACGGGGACAGGAACAGCATTTTTAGGCACGTGCTCCTTCAGTGCCCAGAATGAGTGGCATTCAGTTACTAAATAGTCCCGTGATCTTGGGCATGACATTCTACCTTTGCAGACCTGGATTCCCTAACACTGAGGTAAAAGGAAGCACCAAAACTGGTAAACTCTGGCATGCTTTGAAACTGTAGGAGCACATTTACTCTGTTCTGTGACTCTGGTTGTTCCACCAGTTTGATGTCACATTGACTGACCTTCAGAAGCTGTGCTCTTGTCAGAGAAGTCTGGCCACAGATGTGACCTGGTGGTATTCTCCTCACACTGGGTAGCCTTGCCTTGAACTGCAAATAATGGAAAAACAAAACAAAAGAAAACACATTTTTACCCATTACTGTTATTTTACCACCACTTTCTCCGAGTTAGAACATTTTTTCCATAATACCCAGACATTTGACATTGGAGTGGCTAGGAGACCAAGGACAGTGCTTTCTTACAATATTAATTAGAAGTGGCCAACAGAAGTCACGGACCAGAGAGCTGGGAGGTCAAGTTTAGGAGAATGAACTAATGTTTACAACAGAGGAGAGGGAAACAATTTTTCTTGCCAAAGGATATTTGACAATGTTTAGATATGCTGATTGACACGACTTCAGTAGTTATTGGCACCTAAAGGGGAGAGACCAGGAGAGTTGTTAAATATCCTACAATATACAGAATACCTCCATGTAACCCTTCCTCCAACTTTCTGTTTCCCTAACCTCTTCTTTGGTATGTAAAAGCCCATCTGGATTACAGGACCTCCCTGCACCCTGGTGGGTGTGGTTCGGGACAATAAAGACAGGGATCTGGCCTTGGGGATGAGAGAGAAAGCACATGGCAGAGAAAGGCCATGAGGAATAAAGTGAGCTGACTCCATTGATATCTTTTCTTACTGCTTGGTGTATTATTTCTCTGCTGCTACCCTGCTTCATCAGACCCATCTTCCTGAAGGCTTAGAAACATGGTGCCTCCTCCCCATAATAAAGAAATATGAAACTCAAAATATTGATAGTGCTGAGGTTAAGAAACCCTAAACTAAGAATAGACAAAAAAAAAAAACATACCTAGAAAAGTTTTGAAAGGAGCTTCTTTGATGCCTCTAATTTGAGCTTCAATGTGGCTCTAAGACATAGCTTCAATAAACAGAGATAGTTCTAAGGGCTGGAGAACACGCAGAGACCCCAAGTTTTTGATACCCAGCATCCAAAAATCTCCCGAGCACCCCTAGGGTGGCCTTGGTGATCACTTAGCACTGCTGGGCTTAATGCAACCACGTAAGTGCTTCTGATCAACCCAACCAGGCTGATTGTCAACCAGAGTGGCCCCTGGCCCTTTGAGAATTGCTTGAGAGACCCCTTCAAAAAACACTTAAGTCTGGAGAGAAAGTACAGCAGATAGGCCACTTGTTTTGCACACATCAGACAAAGGATCAAAACCCTGGCATCTCATATTGTCTGGTGAGCACCACCAGGACTGATCCCTGAGTGCAGAGCCAGAAATAATCCCTGAGCAGTACTTGGTATGGCCCCAAAACTTAAAAAACTGAAACAAGAGCTGGGTGATAGCACAATGGTAGGCTGTTTGCCTTGCACACTACTGGAAAGGACCCAAGTTTGATTCCCACCATCCCATATGGTCCCTCAAGTCAAGAACAATTTCTGAGAGCAGAACCAGGAATAACCCCTGAGTGCTGCCAGGTGTGGCCCCAAAACAAACAAACAAAAATCCCTGAATCAAAACATTTATCTCATCCTCACAACAGTTATTATAAGATAAGCAGTGTTGTAAAAAATTACTGTACACAATATAATAAAATATGATGAATAACTATTATTCATTATTATTATTGCATATTATCACATGTAATTTTACATAGTGAGTAAGTGATAGTCTTTAGGCTCCCTAATCTTGCACATGCTTGAAGGTGGGATTCAAAGTCAGATCATGCAGCCAGATCAGGGGAGAAAGAATATAGAGTTCTCTCAAACCTCCCACCATCAAAACTAGAGGAAGGGAAGGGTTGGGCTTTGAAGAGACATGTGCTTCACATGCAGATCATACATAGCATTTGGATTTAGGAAAGTTCTGCCACCTGCTTTGAATAAGTCTTATGAATTAAAACAGAAATTTACATATTGTGACAATCTTAATTTTAATGAGAACTTGAAGTTGGGGATCTTATCTTTTCAGTTAGTGAATGCAAGATTAATAAGTGAAATGCAGTAGAGTGGCCTTTTTAGTTTATTATTTACTAACTATTTTTTGTGGCTGTGTTTTCTAAAACAATTTTTAGGTTCTTTAAATTACAATTAATTTATATTTGAAGTACAATGTTAATTACAAGAGCACTAACAATTAAGTTAGATGTAAATTTAATCCTCCCCAAATGTACATGATCTATGAACAGATGTACACATTTTAGAATAAAATCAGAGATCATGGTTGAAGATTCAATATTTTTTTTTTTTGGTTTTTGGGCCACACCCGGTAACGCTCAGGGGTTACTCCTGACTATGCGCTCAGAAGTCGCTCCTGGCTTGGGGGACCATATGGGACACCGGGGGATCGAACCGCGGTCCGTCCAAGGCTAGCGCAGGCAAGGCAGGCACCTTACCTCTTGCACCACCGCCCGGCCCCCGAAGATTCAATATTTTTAAGAAGTCAGTTCTTTCCTACTTGACCTAGAGTTGGTATAATCTCAATAAAATCTCAGCAAATTACATTTTTATGGTTCTAAAGTTTATATGGAAAAACAAATGATCTACTGTATTCTATTATAACAAAGACTGCAATGGAAAAGAAAAAATAACAACAAAGTTATTCACTTTTTCTAAAACAATTTTGAAAAAAATTCGTACCTCCCCTATTAATGTGTAAGCTCAGCTTGGGAACTCTTGTTAACGCCTTGATAATGAATAAATATACCCAATAGTTATTTAACCTATGATGCATTTCTGTATCACTTATCTTGGGGTTAGCACTTAAAGAGTATAGTTTCATTTGTTTCTTTTGGGGGTGAGGGTTTGACTTGCTTTTCTCTTGTAAATGCAATGTTACTCCCTATCAAGCATCACCATGGTCAAGTCCTCTTATTTATAGGTTGAGGACATCCTTTATTTTTCCTTCATAGCACCAAGGTTTATGGTTTTACTTTTACTTTCCTTACTTTGAGTCCATAGATTTCTGTTTTCCCTATAAGACTCTTAAGGAGAGGAATAGCCCTCTTGTGGCACTTGTCTCTGCATGGAGCACATCAGAACTTTAAAACAATTTCCTGAATAAGTTAATACATTTATACTAGAACTTGAGCTCTTGCCTATGGTTTTCAAATCAAATATTTTTTAGGACTCTCTGTTTTCTTATATACTCACCATATTTTGTTTATGAGTGTGAACCTTTGTAAATACTAGGTATTTTATAATTTAATTATTCATGATAATATGATTCATCTTTCCTTTCCATTCCACTGGATCTGAATTTTATCAAGAATGTTGAGCACAATCTGATTAGAGTCTCCTATATCAAAACCCTATTAAGTAGCAACTTAAATGCAATAAATATTTATTAAGCTTCTACTCTGACTCAGTCAGGTTGTGAGGTGCTGAGATCAGAGTGAATTCTGATTGTTTTCTTTTTCCCTTTGGAGCATTTTAGAGATCAGAGAAGTCAAACAATTAGCCACATTACCATGTGGTGACCTCAAGTGATATAGAAATAAAGAAGAAATTATTGGAGATAAATGAGTGTGGGCAAAGACTTCCCAGGGAATGGTTCTGTACAAAAGATCTGTATGAGCATCAATTTACATCCAAACACTCATTGTGTTTGTATGGATGTTTGTGTGTGTGTGTGTGTGTGTGTTTTCACACTGTGATCTCTACAGTTATGCACCTGGCTTTGCAAAAACATCTAAGGACCCTATTCCCAAGCATCACAAAGATTCTGCTTCTGAGTATTGGTGATGCCAAGTAAATAAGTGGTAGGGGTGTGAAGCAGAGAAGATCACTTGAAGATGCTGCAGTTCTCGATTTAAAAATAGGCAGTACACAGATTACACAGAGGTAGGGACAAGAGACACTTGTCTCTTGTCAAACAACTTCCTGAATAGAGGCATGAAAACTGGAGTTTGTAAACAACACAGGAAAAAGAAAACAGATTGATAGAACAACTGGATGGAGTACAGTATGTCAAAGGGACCGTAGCATCTCATAAGGCCTAAGAATATACATTATAGCAAAAATGATAGAAAGGAGGAGCTCCAGGAGGAAGGCATGTCTAATAAGCTGCCATATGAGCAATGTGGGACAAGGAGGGGCTGCTGAGGACAGAAAAGGGCTGAGGGATGGAGAACTGGATCTGGTAGAAGGTTCCTTGATGAGCACTATTGTATTTGGAAGACCATGGAAGGAAGAGCTATCTCCAGGAACTTTCCTCACATATACCTTCCCCAATTGGAATTGATTGATGGACAAGGAACTTGAGCAAGTTGTGAGAGTGGGACTTGAGAGGAAAAAAAAGACAACATAGCATGATATCTAAAGAAGACAAAAGCAATGAAGCATGGTAAATGCGGGGGGTCCACAGGCTTAGGAAAGAGTATTTTCTTGTCATTGAGGCTACTCTCTGCGGTGTCTAGGAAGATCATGTGGTGCTGGGGGTCAAACTCAGCCCTGTGCTCTACCTCTTGAACCATATCCCTGGCCCTTATGAGAATACTTTCATTTCAGGAGACAGATTCAGAGATGAGAGGGAGACGGGATGAGTACAGTCTCAAAAAGTGCTAAGGAAGGCCTCTGGGAACTTGAGCAAGACTGGTACTGGTTTGAGGACCCCAAACATTTTATTTCTTTGAGAGCCATTAAGCTCAGAGGGTAAAATTCTAGTGGGAAGGGCCTATTTCTAGTTT
Source organism: Suncus etruscus (assembly GCF_024139225.1). Taxonomy (NCBI): domain Eukaryota; kingdom Metazoa; phylum Chordata; class Mammalia; order Eulipotyphla; family Soricidae; genus Suncus; species Suncus etruscus. The sequence continues at coordinate 4,470,105 of NC_064850.1, read as the reverse complement.
CTGGGGCTTTACCGTGTGTTGTTTGAGGGAGGGGAAAGAATAAGCACTATGAGGAAAGAAGTGAGAACCCATGGCAGTGACCTTAAAGGAAAAAGTTCTCTGAGAAGAACTCATTTTTTCAGAGTGAATACAAGCTGTCTTGTTCTAAGTGGTTGCATCCCAGCAGTAATTTATTATGTGCCCTGTTGGAAGTAAATGAATAATGCAGAAAGCTTTCTCTTTTTTTTGAGCCTTGAAGAGATATAAAATAGCCTGGCTTCTCTGTTGTGAGAGATTTATACTACCAACCTTGTATTTTACTTTTCCTGCTATTTTAGCAAAGTTCAAAACATCTCAAAAACACTATGCGGAAGGCATCTACTTTCTGCATATATAGGAAAGCTATCTTGATTTTTTTCTTTAGATCAAGATAATTTTTCCTTATCAGAATAAAAATGATCCCAGAGAGCATTTAGTCGCTCTTCTAAGCTGCTGATGTCCTGTATTTATTTCATTGTTTTGCTTGCCTATTAAAGCCCCAAGTTATTAAGGTTCTTTTTTTAATGGATGAATAAATGAGATCATTGATAGGTTAATTTTCAGCATTTCCAAATGGGGTTCCCCCCAGGGAATATTTTGAATTGGGGCATCAATCTGGCTTGTTAATGTCATAGATACCCAGATGCATTGTTGTTTGCAAAAATGAGTTAATGGTTTAAACAATGTGAAAGAGAGTGGAACTTTGTGAATTGGTTAGATTTTCCTTTCCACAGTCTTCTTGGACATTGAGCTGGTAATAATTTCCAGAGAAGCATTCGGAAATAATGTCTTCAGAGTCATGCTTTCAGATGAAGAGCCACTGCCTGGTGAGGATTTCCAGGCCACCTGTCTTATCTTACTTCTGGAAAGGCCTCACCTTGGCCCTGATGACCATAATCTTGCAAGCACACTAAATTGTAGTAACTCATGTTAAAATACAAATTGGCCTTTAGCTGTGTGTCTACCTTGATATATAGACTACACTAGAAGCCTTACTTAGTTGACCTGACTGTATTATTTCTGCCAGTGCTGGATGATCTCCAAAACTTCACCTAAATGTGTAGGATATATCTTTCCTTTCATCTTTCCCAATTTTTTATGCTTTGAATACGAATCTGATGCATGAGTGTTGCCACCATTTTGTGAGACAAATCCATATATTAAATCAGACACTATGGGAAGATGGAAGAGTTCTGGGCTTTGTGTGAGTTCCAAATTGGCACTGCTTGTACTTAGTCTTCCTTTAAATAAGAAAATTAAACTCTCTAAAGTAGAATTTCTGTTGATCAATTTGGTTGAATGAAGTCCTGACAGGTTTATCATCCTATTGGCTGCAGAATTGACTTCCAGAAGTCTTTTGTTTATTTATTTGTTTGTTTTGTTTTGGGGCTACACCTACACCTGACTGTCCAAACTGAGCACAGCCTAGCTTTGTGCTCAGGGATCACTGAGTCTCTAGTGAGATTCAGGGGGCTATGTGTTGTGACAGGCACCAAATCTGGGTCAGCTGCTTGTAAGCATGCATCCTACCTGTTATACACTCTCTACATTTTACCCTCTATATTGTCTCTTCAGCCTTCCAAACTATTTTAATTCATAATGTCTATGAGTAAAAACTTCCCTCTGTCTATATTTACTTGCATTTTTGTTTATAAACTTTTCACATATTAGACAAAGAGAAAAAGAGATAAGCTAAAGGGAAAACACTTGACATAGTATTCATATGGATTCATTTTGTTAAGCAATGTTAAATCCTACCTACTCTCAATAAAGCAGAACCCAGCAGTGTGTTCTAATTCAATAGGCTTTCTTTCCCTCTAAATTTTTTTTGGCAAAAAATCTTTTTTTTTTTTTTTTTTGTGGTTTTTGGGTCACACCCGGCAGTGCTCAGGGGTTACTCCTGGCTTCATGCTCAGAAATTGCTCCTGGCAGGCACGGGGGACCATATGGGATGCCGGGATTCGAACCGATGACCTTCTGCATGAAAGGCAAATGCCTTACCTCCATGCTATCTCTCCGGCCCCTTGGCAAAAAATCTTAGCTTAGCACTTTTTGGTGGAATGGGTTGAAAGCCACGCTTCAAGGTTTAATTCTGTGATTTATTTAGTTCTGTGTTTTATTGATTGCCAGATCTGAAAAAGATGCATGCTTTCTTTTCTTTTGCTTTTTAAATCTTATTTTTTATATAGTCATCTTAAAATTAGAGTTTTTCATGAGTGAGTTTCAGGCATACAATGTGTCAACACCAATCTCTTCACCAGTTTCCACTTCCCTTCTTTAAGGCTAACTCCCCCTTTTGTCTCCCTCCAATCTGCTTCTTCAAGAGGTTTTATAGATTTTAAAATATATCTACATGATTGCATTGTAGTTTACAGAAATGTTGCTAAGAGAATTTCATATATAACACTTTACCAGCTTCAAATACCATCTCTTCCTCCATCATAGGCATCACTTTGCCTCCATCCTATTCTCCAGACAAGGGGCTTGTTTCCTACTGGGTACCAGTTCTCATGTTATTTTTGTTATCTTTGGGTATTCATTATTCCACCATTATTTTTTTTATATCCCACATATGATTGAGATTATTCTATGTCTGTCTCTCTCCCTCTGACTAACTTCACCCACCACGATACTCTTTGTTCCCTCCCACATAGCAGCAAGTCCAATGACTTTACCTTTTATTATGGCTGAGTAGTATTCTATTGTGTATATGTTCCAGTTTCTTTATCCAGTCATCTATTTTTAAACACTTGGTTTGTTTCCAGATTGTGTCTATAGTGGGTAGTACTGCAAGAATGTAGGAGTGTAAATATTTTTTCTCAATTTTGTATTTGGGCCTTTGGTGTTTATTCCAAGATGTGACGTTGCTGAGTTAAATGGAAGCTCATTTTATAAGGTTTTTTTTAAAAAAGGTTTTTAAGAAAGGTTGTGATAATTGACATTCCCATCAGCAGTAAGAGTCCCTTTCTTATTGCATCTATGTCAGCACTGGTTTTCTTCTTATTTTTGATGTGTGCCAATCTCTGTGGTAGGAGATGATATCTCACTGTTACTTTGATTGTATCTCTCTAATCATTAGTGATGCAGAGTATTTTATCATATATCTATTGGTCATTTCTTCTTTGGTCTATTTCTTCTTTGACAAAGTTATTGTTCATCTCTTCTCCCCATTTTTATGAAATTGTATTATTTTTAATAAAGTTCTACCAATCCTTTGTATATCTTTGATATGACCTTTTTTCAGATGGTTGGTGGGTGAATAATTCCTCTTAATTAGTGGGCTCTCTTTGTATCATGGTTATTGTTTTCTTTAAGTGCAGAAACTTCTTAATGTAGTCCCATTTGTACATCTTTGTTTCCACTTGCTTGGTCAGTGGTGTTTTATTCTTAAAGATGCTTTTAGCATCAATATCATGAAGATATCTGCCTATATTTTACTCTATGTATCTTATGGATTCTGGTTTGATAACCAGATCTTTAATCCAGTTTGACTTGACTGTGCATAATGGTAGAAAGAGGTCTGATTTCACTTTTTTTTACATGTAGTTGAATTGAAATGCATATTTTCAAAAGGAATAAGTAGATCATTTAGCTGAACTAATTAAGTCTAGATACACATTTTTAGACCTGTACATTAATAATGCAAAGGTTTTGATTATATTTGGCTGTAGACCTTGATCATTCATAATAACTTTCTCTGCCAAATAGTTGACAGTGGTTTTTAGAAACTACTTCAAGCCACTGGTTTCAACATGCACAGACAGAAATTCTTCATGTGGAATTTTAAATTGATTGAAAAGTTTCGTGAAAAGTTTCGTTTCTAATATAACATGTTCTGAGGTATGAGGTTTTGTATAGGATACAAATAATTTCCATATAAAATTATTTGATTCTTTCAAGTACTCACTTTCAAAATGTTCTTTCCAGGCTGCAAGTCTCATTCAAAAACTTTTACATTTTTACTCATGATTAAAATGCCATCTTTTAGGTGGAAAGTTTGTACACATTTATTTTTGTTATTTACTTGGGGAACTGGAGAGATTCCACAGTGGGTATAGCATTTAACTTACATATGGTTGACCCAGGTTCAATACCCTACATCCCATTTGGTCCTGTGTCCACTAGGAGTGATTCCTGAAGGAAGAAACAGGCATAACTTTTAGCATTGTTGGATTTGGCCCTAAGGCTATAGATATGCCTCTACCTATATCTATACCTATACCTATATATTTATCTATGTCTTTATCTATATCTACATACACACATTTATACTTGATACTTTATTATAGAAGTATTTGTCATCTCAGGAAAAACAAGAACATTTAGATAATTATTATTAAAAATAGCAAACATTTGGGGCTCGAGCAATAGCATAGCGGGTAGATTATTTGCCTTGCATTCAGCCATCCTGGATTGATCTCCAGCATCTCATATGGTTCCCTGTGCTTGCCAGGAGTCATTTCTGAGCACAGAGCCAGGAGTAACCCCTGAATGCTTCCAGGATTAAACAAACAAAAAATAGCAACCATTGGATTAGTAAAGTTCAACTACTATTTTCTACAAATGAGATACCCAGAAAGTTTGCATGTGTTGTAACAATTGATCTTGATCTTTCTTCATATCTCATTCAAAATTATCGACAGATTATGTTTTATTTAGACATGACATTTTTGTAATTCTAAGCACAGACTGTGTTACTAGAGGTTTTGAGTATTTCAATGTATTTAGTATGTTGTAGAATATTTGAGATTGACAGAATTTTGTACTTGCTTATACAGGTCATCCAATAGAGACAGATGAATAGAAACATAAAGTGATAGAACGGAGCATCTCGGAATATATAGCAGATGCACATTCATACAATTCAAATATCTAGCATCTGTTTCAACTTACTATGCTATATTATATATTTTTATCTGTAATGTATATTTATATATATTTATTATCTATAGCTATATTATATATATCAACTTACCATGCTAATATATCACCCATGTATTCTGATCCATAGTAGTTCATATCTGGTATTATATACCTTTCCATTCAATTTCAGATAACCCTTTACCTCGCATAATTATTCATGAGCAGAAGTGAGTGTTGAGACTTTCTGCTCTGTCTTCACTAAAAAAAACTCTGTATATTTTATCATTGAAACAGATTACTAGCAAACACTACAAATAGAGACATGTTGAAGCTGCAGTACTTTCATCTCACTATGCAGCCAACTTCCCACAATATTTAATTTTTACTGATACAAGTCGTTTTAAATATGCATCAATATTTTTAATGCCTCTTCCAACTCTGATTTTTGGGCTGAGCCCAAAGCAGTGCTATGAAAACTCTAATGGTTGTTCTATGTTTACATTTCTCTCCTCCTATGTATATTTCCAATTGTGATGACATAGCAGCTAATATTTCAAGAAGTCTGCAGATATATAGAAAGTGATCCATCTTGATCACATATTGATATAGATCCATATTTCAGTTAAGATGGAGAACAAATTTCTGGGGTCAGATCTGATTGTCATTTTTGATTTGTGTTGTCACTGATGAACAAGTCAGACTGCAACTACTAATTTCTTTGGGGGCCATTTCTGTGTGTTTGCATTATCATTGTTATCTGTGGGGTGTTTTATTTTTTGGGGGGGACACACCTGGCAATGTTCAGAGGTTACTCCTGGCTCTGCACTTGGAAATTACTCCTGGTAATGCTTGGGGAAACACATGGATGCTGGGGTAAGTACGCACATTGGCTGTGTAAAAGGCAAAAGCCTTACCCACTGTGCTTTCTCTCAAGCCCCACCTGTGGACTCTTTTTTATTTTTTGACTTTAAAAATGTAAATTTTGTGATTTCCCAAGTTGTTCATAATAAAGTTGTTTTAGGTATTCAGGCAGTCAGTGTTCCAACCCTAGCTTCACCACCAGTGTGACTTTTCCTTCTCCAGTGTCCCCAGTTACCTATCCATCCCCCAGATTGCTCTCTTAGTAGGCAAAAACAAATTTTCTTCATAGTTCTTTTTACACAAAATGGCAAATGGAACGATCAGAAAAATAGATCAATAAAAGCCATTTTTTTGATCATTGTTCTATCTCATAATGGTGTTACTAAAGTCAATGTCTGAGGATTTACTGAGCTGGTTTGTGCTGGAAAAGTTTTTTGTGTTATTGTTTCTGCTATTAAGTTTTATAGATTTCTACGAAACTTTCCCATCAAGTTTGTTGTGCTATTACTGGATGTTAATACTGTGAAATGTGCCTATGTCTGTCGCATGCTCCAGAAGCTGTGGAATTGGGCCTTTATATGTTGTTGGAAATGAGATATAGCTACTGCTGAGCTTCTCTGGAAGGAAGGGGAATCTTCCTGCCCCATTCCAAGAAGGCCTCCGAATTTCCAGCCTAGAGATGAATTTACTTCGGATTATTTGGTGGCTTGGCTTCTTTTCTTTTAGTTCAATCTTTTAAAGCCACTGTCCATGTTGTGAGGATTGTCTTAATAAAATATATAAGCTGTACATATATGTCTTATACTTACTGGTCCATGAATAGACGTTAGTGTCACTGCATCGCGAAGGCCCACCAGTGACTAAAGAGTTACTCACTCTTCTCCATAGATAGTATGACACATCAAAGATGCAAGTCAAATGAGAAGGTTAGTGTCAGTGTACAAGCAGATCTTAAGGAAGTTGAACCACTTTTTTTAATATTTCAATGTATTTCTTTCCGTGCCATAGTGGGTTGCTTTGTGTGTCTTTTTTGGGGACTATCAGGCTATATCTGAGGTTTAGGATTCTCTGATAAGATATGAAGATCTCAGAGATCTGGTCTCAGCCCGCTGGTTCCAGCCAGTCTGGTCAATGCCAGTTGATGCCTCAGCCTTAGTCAATGATTTCTGTATCTACATTTACTGTGTTGTTTTGTAACCCTCGATTCTTCCCCATCCCTTTCTACTCCTGAACCCCCAAAGATTCTAAAGAGTCCTAAAGATTCTATTTCAAGTATGATTCCCTTCTTGAACATCTTTCTTCACTATCTCTGATCCATATTTTGCAATTTGTCCATAAGCCTTGAACCAACTTTCCATTTTTTCAAGTATTCATTCTTTTTTTGGTGGAGGCTTACATCTGGCTGTGCTTTGAGTGTGCTTTTTTTTTGGGGGGGGGTGGTTGAGCCATACCCAGTTGTGCTTAAGGGTTACTCTTGGCTCTACACTCAGGAATCACTCCTGGAAGGCTTGGGGGGAACCATATGAGTTGCCATCTGGGTACCCACGTGGGCAGTGTGCAAGGCGAATGCACAACCTGCTGTGCTATTACTCTGTTCCCCTTAGGGCATACTCTTGGCTTTGTGCTTTGGGATCACCCTGGCAGGCACTTGGGGGTACCATATAGGTGCTGAGAATTTATATTGGGTTAACCATGTGCAAGGCAAGTGCCTTACCTGCTGTACTATTGCTCCAGAGCAAAATGATTTTTTCCTTTGATGGGTGCACACGTGTTGTTGCTCAGGGCTCATTCCTGGCTCTGAGTTCAAGGTTTTTTTCTTAGTGAAGTTCAGAGAACCATAAGGTGTTTGGAGCTGATGTGGGTTGGCCGTAGGCAAGCATCCTATTCATTTCATTGTCTCTCCAACCCCCAAGTATATATTCTTTTAGAAATTTTGTTTTCACTTTCCCAAAAGGCCTGTGTCCCTTGATGTGAGAAACTAAATATCTAGAACTGTGAGATTCAGAGACCTTTCTGTCAGTGAATGAATGAATTAGAATTAGCCAAACAGTGGACTGAGATGCCTTCATGGTTCATGGCAGAGTAAATGGTGTGCGCTTCCACTCCCACACTTAAATTCCATGACCAATGTAGGCCAGTCCTGTAGGTGCCACATGAATAATGCAGTTAGTTTACAACCAAGATGCTCTGAGTTTAGGAAAACTTCAGTCCTCAAAGGGGCTGCTTGCAGACTTGCCTCACCTTTGACCCTGAAGCATGGACATCAAACCCTGGCTGGGAAACCATCCTGGCTGTATTTGGATAAAAAGTACTATCCTGTCTTCCACGGTCCATTGCTGCTCAAATTTTCATAAAAAGCAAGTCCACAAAATCTTATTGTGAGACATGTACAGAGTACGAGAGAATCCTGAGGAGTTTGCTCCCTACCTCCTTTTTTTTTTTTCCTTTGGCAGCATAGGGCTTGGGAACATAGTAGGTCCTCACTAAATTTTTTTGTTTTCGTTTTTAGGCCACACCTGGTGATGCTCATGGGTTACTCCTGGCTTTGAGCTCAGAAATCACTCCTGGCTTGGGGGACCATATGGGACGCTGGGGATCGAACCTTGGTCTGTCCTAGGCTAGAGCAGGCAAGGCAGATGTCTTACTGCTTTGTGCCATTGCTCTGGCCCCTTCACTAAATGTTTTTGTAGAAATCATCAGCAACAGATGGAAATAAAAAAAAAATCATTGATTGGAAATGAGAGCAGTATGTATCCCAGAAGATTTTCCTTTAAAATCTCTGCAGAGTCCATTTTCTTTCATTATATCAAATAACCTACAACAGTCTGACCTTGCTGGAAGCCATGTCTTCTGCACTTAGCAAGTCCTCAGCTTTGGTGCAACATTTTTTGTGGCAATGGAGCCCCAAGACAGGGAGAACTTTATGAAGGAAAAACCTCTGATCCAACTTCCAGACAGCGCGTAGAAGACTTCTGTCTATGCAGTAAATGTGTTAGAGCTAACTTCTGATAACTGATGCTTATAATAGGGAAGGACTATAAGCAGATTCATTAGCTGGGTTTTTGTTTACCCTCATATCTCACTAAGCCATTAATTTGTGTAATTACAGCATTTTGATTTGGAGCAGGGCTATTAGAGTAAGGAAGTATTTACTGAACCTGATAAGATGTTGGGGAATGTTGGGGGAATTTCAGCATACTGATAGAGATGAAAACAGACTTATTTACTCTAAGTAAGACCCGCTTTGTCATATACTTTAGGCTGTATTGAAAGAACAGAGCTCATAGAGTTCAACGAAAAACTTTGTCTCTGTCCCCTTAGTCAATACTTATCTGATCTGCGGGACCTGTTCTTCTCTGGTTTTTGTTTTGTTTTGTTTGGGGACCACCATTGGTCAGGGTGTTGTTTTAACAGCCCAGAGGCTCTTCCAGGTTTGGTGCTCAAAGGCCACTTCCTGGTGGTGGTGGTAATGGGGGGAGTAAGTACCATGAAGTGCCAGGGAAGCAGCTGGACTCTTGCATGCAAAGAAAATACTCCAGCCCACTGAGATATCTCCCTAACCTTTGTTTCTTAATGCTGAGGTAGTCCTGTAGCTTGTGCTTTGTTGGTTTTCACTGGTCTATTAACTCTTAAAAAAACACATACACACACATTGGGGGCCGGAGAGATATCATGGAGGTAAGGCATTTTGCCTTGCCTGCAGAAGGACGATGGTTTGAATCCCGGCATCCCATATGGTCCCCCGAGCCAGCCAGGAGTGATTTCTGAGCATAGAGCCAGGAGTAACCCCTGAGCGCTGCTGGGTGTGACCCCCCAAAAACAAACAAACAAAATAAAAGCACACAGAATAAAAATAAAAACAAAGAATACAAATAATAGTGTCTGAACTACTTCCATAGGGTGTGACAGTGGTGGTGGTAGTAGTGGAATGGCGGTGGTAGTGGTTTTGTTTCTTGTTTTACAAGGAAAATGACTTGTCTTTGTAAATCCCACCACAGTGCCGTTCTGTGTTCCAAGATGAGTGTCTTGGGAAATGATGCCTCTATTTAGCACATCGCGGATGACTAAAATTTTTGAATGAATTGGCAAAGTAGATAATGTAAAATAAGATATGAAAAATGAGCCTTCTTTATCTTAGGCTCAATTTATAAGTAAAAACAAATGCATGAAATAGTGGAAGTTCAATCAAACTGAGATCAATGAAATTAACTTTTTTAAGAGTGACACTACTCAAAGTGTGACAACCCAGGGTTTGACAGCATCTGCTTTTCCTAGACGCTTATTTGAAATGCAGAATTTCAGATTAAGCAGCGTTTTTGAACTCCCAGATGTATTCAGCTAGAAAAATACTTGGCAGTAGCCTAAAAGTGAATAGAATATGACTTTTTATGTTGTTGTTGTTTTTTGTGGGGAAGGGGGTCACTCAGTGTTGCTTGGGGGCCCAGCTTTGCTGTTGAAGCCTCATGAAAATTCTGCTTTGAGTTCTTTCTCCACCTCTGAGAGGAATGTGATTTAAATCTATTTGAATCTGAGCTATAAAAGCATCTGAGTTTGCATTTGATTATTGAAAAACAATCCTTAAGTCAGTGTCTGGTTATTGATATCATTTATACTTAATGTTTCTATGAAGTTATAGACAAAAATCTGGAATTTGGTTATGCATTTATAAATTGAACTCTAAATTGAATTAAAAATGGAATATATTGTCTGTCCCATTTCACATTATTTAAGCAGTCACAGGAAAGGAATATCTGAGAATTTCATTACTGGGTGAAGCTTCACAGGTTTTACTCTTCCAAAACCAACCCCAAAGCTCACTTGCTAAATTTAATTGTATCAACCATCCTTTCTCCCTTTATTTAGAAGGATGTTGCAATCTTGCAAAATCAGAGGCAGATTATGTACCGTTTTGGACCTGTCTCAAATGAACCATGTCAATATTCCTTTATAAAAGATCACCTATACAAAGAGGAGAAATTGTGTTGGCAACTACAGGTAAACATTCAATTTTGTCAGCATTCCCTCTAAAACAGAACCTGCACCACAATCCTCATCCCCTGGGTGAAACTGATCAAGATAACCTGTCATTTAGTCTGGGATAAGCCCACAGGCCAGGTAGAAAATAGGCATCTATCTAAATGAAATCAGAAGGACAGGATGCCTCCTATTCTCAGATGACTAAAGACAGCAGGTGAGATGACACCTGTAATTAGAATCCCTTGGAGCTGTGATTCTGGCTGCCTCACCTGACTGCCCATTGGCGAGAAATCAGAGTTGGTTTTGTACAAGACACTGAGCTGTGTATGACTCGCCTTGGCACTCCAGGAGCTTGCGGCTGAGTAAAGAAATCCCTTTACTAGCTCAATACATAAGTGGAAGGTCTCAATTTCAGATCTTTCAACAAATTTTCATCCTCCAAGAAGGGAACAAGCTTGGAAAATGAGTGGCCTATTTCCCTCCAAGGCCAGGTCTCCATAGTCAAAGCAAAGAATTAGGGCAACTATCCAGATAATTCAGGCCACCCAAATCTACTCTGGCCTGAATTATTCAAGTTACAAAGCAACCTGGGCAGAATCTGGTCTTCCATATAATTCAGGGGGTCAAGATTCACCAGTATTTCCTTACTTGGAGAAATCGACCTCATTCATGGCTACGGACAAGTAGAAGATAAGGGGATTGGTGTGACCTACTTCTCTTTGGCCGGTTCTTTCCTGGCTACATTACTCTTTCCTTTTCCATTCTCAATAGACTTTGCTTTTCTGAGCTGCAGGATCTGAAACCTTTGGGAGAAACAGTAGTAAACAGCAGATGAGGCAGTAAACAAGTCTCTTGCCTCAGAGATCCAGAAATCTGAGCCCAGCCGTCTGTGCTTTTTTGTCTGTAGATGAGAGACTCTGTTCTACATGGAAAAGTTTTATTATTGATTTACAAATCCTTGTTATGATGTTACTTTAGAATAGTGTGGGCTTTACAGAACAACATTGCCAACATCGAGTTTCCATGTGCCCCTTAACCACTCTTCTCTATTTTTATTTAAACACCCTGGTGACAAGGTTGTTCAGAATACAGGTTTTGTTTTTCCCCACAGATAAAGCTGTTCATAATTGAGTTGCAGTCATACAATGTACAACAACCTTCACCAGTGCATGTTTCCTGCCACCAGTGGCCCCAGTTTCCCTCTTATCTTCCCCATGCCCTCTCCCCCTCCTGTCTCTGGGGCATATATATTTTTTTCTTCTCTCTTTTTCTCTATTCCTTTATTTTCCTTTTAGATACTTTGTTTTGCAGTACAGTGCACATTTCCTGCCACCAATATCCAGTTTTCCTCTCACCCACCATCCCCTTTTATTTCTCTCTCTCTCTCTCTCTCTCTCTCTCTCTCTCTCTCTCTCTCACCTTCTCTTTTCTTTTCTGACACTATGGTTTGCACTACTGATAATTAAGGATAATTAAGGGGTACTTGTCCAGAGTGATCAGTTCCAACCACCACTGTCACCATGAAACCAGTCTCAGCTGTGTGCTACAGTGGTTATGATTAATGAATCAATACTGACACCAATTATTAGTGAAAGTCTATGATTTTTATATATTTCCTCAGTTTCTCCATTAGGCTCTATCCTCTTGGGATCTCGGCAGGATGCTTTTGATGATTTTGACAGTCTGAGGAAACTCAACTGGTATTTTGTAGAATGCTCTCAAATATTTTTCTCATGATTATGATGGAATTATGGATTTGAGGCCTGACTATCATAGTGGGTACTTTCAATCTCTCATTTCAATCAGGAATACATGATGGTGATATCATCTTATTGGAGATATCCACCTTAATAATGTGAGGTAGGGTTTGGTAGGTTTCTCTATGTAGCAAAACCCCTTTTTGGGGGCTTTTAAAAAAAACTTCATTTGGGCCTGAACAATAGCACAGTGTGGAGAGGGCATTTTTCTTACGAGTGGCCCTCCCAGGCATCCTATAAGGTACCCCCAGGCTGCCAGGAATAATTTCTGAGCAGAAAGCCAAGAGTAAACACTTAGCACCACTGGATATGGCTCCAAAACCACCACCACCACCACAACAACAACAAAACATTATTTAAACATTGTGATTTACAAGGTTATTCACAATACAGTTCTTTCAGGCATTCATTATTCTAACAGTAATCCCACCACCACAGTGACATTCCATTATATCCCCCAATTTCCCACCCTTCCCCTAAGCCTGCCATTTTAGCAAGCAGAAAAATTATCTTATACTGCTTGTTACAACAAATGACTAATGGAATTCTCTAGAAATACTTCAGTAAAAGAAAAAAAATTTTTTGGTCTTATGGGTCACACCTGACCACATTCAGAGCTTACTCCTGGCTCTATGCTCAGAAATCGCTTCTGGTGTATGGGGTGCCAAGATTCAAACCACTGTCCGTCTGCATGCAAGGCAAATGCCCTACCTCCATGCTATCTCTCCTGGCCCTAAAAGAAAATTTTTATATCCCACAATCAGTCATTCAAGTCATTGTCCGAGGATTTACTAAGCTGTTTGTTGCTAGTTGAGCCTTCTGTGCTTTTTGTTTTTGCTTTTTGAGTTTAGTTGACTTCTATGTTGCTTTCCCATATAACTTGCTCTATTTCTACTGGGTTGTTAACACTGTGTTATCAGGAGGTGCTACATGCTCCAGGAACTCCAGAATCTGTAGAATTGGGACTATTCTTGGCGCACCCCATCCCCAGAGGGAGTTTTCATCTGGAAGATTGGTGTACCTTTAACTTTTAGGTTGTGAGGCAGTGAAGCTGGGCTGTTTGTTTTTTTACATGGTGGTGACTGTGGGATGTGGGTGTGGTTTCTGGGGCTCTGCTGTGTGGGAAGAGGCTGGGTCCCCACTCCAAAAAGACCCCAGAGTTTTCAGCCCCAACTGGGATTGAAAGTAGACTTGTAAATTCCCTAGACTTGATGTCTCTCAAGGGATCAGTTCTGGAACAGTGATTAAAGTTGGGCCCTTGGGCCCTTTGAATAGTAGTGGCCTTGGGGCATGGATTTGACTGCTGGGCTTTGGCAAGACCCCATCCCAAGGATACCCCAAAGTTTTTAGCCCCAAACATTTGTTTTCTCATAAGTTTCAATAGCTTGGCTTGTATCTCTTCCAATGTTAGTTGTGAAGCTGTGAAATTGGGAAAATCTTGTTTTTAACTTTAATACTTTAACTCCTGTAATGTAATGAGATGAGGGGCTGGAGCAATACTATAGCAAATTAGGGCATTGCCTTACATGGGGCTGTCCCAGATTTATTGCCCAGCATTCCATAACCCTGAGCTATACCAGGAGTGATCCCTGAATGCAAAGCCAGGAGTTTTAATCCCTAAGTACTTCTGGGTGTGGCCCCCAAACCAAAATGAATTTAGGTATCAATATGAATGATTAATTTCATATTTATTATACATTTTGATATGTATATTTGCCAATTTATATAAAATTAATATATTTTTAAAATACTGTTTCGTGGGGCTAGGAGAATCAATGGTAGTACACATGCTTTGCATGTTTGAGGTCATGGGTTACTCAACTTTCAGAGCTGCAAAAAACCATTATCAAAAATATTGGTCCTTAACATAATTTATTCTAAGTAGAATTATCGAATATTCACCTAGTAAATTCTAGAGTCTGACATTTTCACTGAGGGCATGAAAGATTGCTTACAGACCAGGTGTCTTGATAAATAATTTGGATGAATGAAAATCATCAAAATTATGGTAAAAAGCGGATAAGAACTAAAAAGCTAGACTCTGGCAAAACTCGGTGTAACTTAAGTTTCCTACAAAGAATTTAGCAGTTTTTGAGTTATCATAGAGATATCAGGGAGCTCTAGGGAGCCAGATCAAAAGCAAAGGTGAAAAAGAACTGATGCCTGTTTAAGTTTGCATGGCTTAAAGACTTTGGGGTATATCAAAGCAAGTCAAGATTTTGCAGATAATGGCTTTCTCAGTTGACTGATTCCACCCACCCTTTACCATTCCTGCCCCTAAGCAGATCATAAAAAATGTCTTCAAAAAGGAAATCAGAGAGTTATTTACACATTTCTGTTTAACGACTTTGCACTTCTACTATTGGGAATGTTTATCACTAAAATATCCCCACAACTTGATATGTTTTTCATCACAGCTGACCTCCAATAATATATCTTTTCATGTATAGTGTCATTACATGTACTCCACTTCCTCCCTCACATCTTTTATGCTTTTCATGAGTAAGAATACCATCATGCTATTTTTGCTTCAATTATCCTTTGAAATTATTTCTAAATGTATTTTATGTTTAAGCTCAACTTTTTACCATTTTTTAATGTGACTTTTTTGAAGTTATGAATGTCTGAATGTCCATAAGTTATCTTCTATTTGGGGACCGTTGTATAATGTATGTCAGTTGATTATAAATTCCCTTAGCTATACTTTGTATGTTAGAGGCCATTTTTTAAAGTTCTTTTTGTTGGATACAAACTTTTAGATTGACAGTTTATTTTTTCTTTTAGTACTTTAAAGATGAACTCCACTGTCACTGGTTTGCATAGTTTCTGGCAAGTTGGTTGCTGATTATGATTATTTTCTATGTTATTCTCTTTGTAATGGCTTTATGTAATCCTCCCCTCAACTTTCTTTTACATAAACTTTCTTTTGAGATGTTAATCCCACCTGGATGATCAGACCCACCCAAACCTGGTTGTGTATAAGAAAAGTGCCCTACTTACTGTACTACTTTCTGACTCCAGTAATGCCTTTTCATTTGGATAATATTAGAGATGTGACCAGGGACTAAGAGAGAGATATGAGAGCCACATTCTGGGCTATAAAGTTGGAGGATGAGGCCTAGAGTCAAAGATCTGAATCAGATGCCTTTACAAGGAGATATTGAGGAAAGTGTTTCTCTAGCTCCAGAAAGAATCCATCCCTGCTGACATGTTACTTCTCAGACTTATATAGCTATACAGTAGTAAAGTGATGCTATCGTAACAACTATGTTTATGGTCTTTTGTTATAGCAGTACTAAAAATTTGATAGGCTTTGAAAGGTTAAAACTCACCTTGCCTTCATAGTGCAATAAAGGGAGTTATTCAGGGGTGTGAAGAATTTTAAAGAACTTTCACTTTCTCTGATGCCCCTTCTCATCAGGGAGGGTGAAAGAAAAACGGGGGCCCTTGGTGGCGGGAAATGCTCACTTGTGAAGATTGTTTTACATTGTATGACTATAACTCAATCATGAACGACTTTATCTGTGGAAAAAAAATTACATTAGAAGCAACCTTGTAACCACAGTGTTTAAATACGAAATTAAAAAAAAGACTTTCAGATAAGTGAGCATTTAATTGGTAATACTAAAATTGATTCTTTTTAATAACTTGAACTGCTAAATGCATTTTACCCTTTGACATTAGAAGATATAAATTCACAATAAATGATCCATTTTGTCAGGAAGAATTACGATTTTTAGTTGCTTCTTCTCCTGAAATATTACTCCTTTTGTTCCAGAGAGGTACTGTAATATCCTGATTTATTATGGATTATAGGCAATTTTCTATTCTTAAAGAGCCTAGCTTTTTCTGGCTTAATATTTGATATATTCTCTACAATTTAGACTTTGTGCACTCAACGAGTTTAGCCATTAATATTTGTAATAGTAACTAGAACAATAATAAGATTCTATTTATTACAAGCCATTTACTACTCCAAGTACTTACACTTCTATCACATAATTCTTATAATTTTAGATAACTTTTCTTATTCCCTTTTTATAGTTGAGTCACAGAATGATGATGTGACTTGTCCAAAGTCCTTTTAGCAGGCAGTGGAGGAGCTACATTTGATTCAGCTGATGTTGCTGAATGAATTTGAACTGAATGTTGCTTAACATTCATCCAACCAATTCTTAGATTCCTCATTGCCTAAACACACTGGTCCTCAATCATGCCAGCAGGGATGGCCCTAGGCAAACTAATAATGAAAAGGAAGAATTTGGTCCTTTATAGTCTTCTAATGCCCTAAGCCTATTAGGCAGTAGACCTAGTGCCTTTATATAGTGGAATATCTCTAGTATGGGATTTCAGACCCTGGGTCAGAGCACAAAGGCAGCTATTTGACAACATTCAGACTTTTCCATGTTTCTTTAATGACATGTCATGAAGGTGACCTCTGCTTTGACTCTGCCTGTATTAGTCTTCAGACTCAGTCATAGGTTTTGGTTACTACGATTGTATAGTTGACATTTAAGTAATTAGAGACATCAATCTCCCTACAGCTTCAGATGTATAATGGAGTTGGCCAGATTTATAATGGACTTTTTATAGCTATGGAAAACAGTTACTCTACAGCTTCACAGGAGATGGTCAGATGCTAGACTGCCTATTCTAACTGTTAGAACAACAGTTCTAACTGTGCCTGTTCTTGATGTTGACTTTTCTTTTCTTATCTTTTATGGGTTTTGGGCCATATCTGGCGATGCTCAGGGTTACTCCTGGTTCTCTGCTCAGGAAATTGCTCCTGACAGACACAGGGGGAACCATATGGTGGGGATTCCAACCACTGTTGGTCCTGGGTTGGCTGATTGAAGGCAAATGCCCTACAGGCTGTGCTGGGGTCACTACAGCCCCTGATGTTGACTTTTAAATGGCCCAGTAGATTGTATTATCAGTACAGTTAGCCATTTAAGTTAGAGATTCCAAAGTGGTGGTGAGACAAGAGGATTTTCCCCTTAATATTCTGCTTTTCTCATACTCTGTGTTTATAGAACGGTCAGAAATGGTTCAGTGGGGTGGTGATGAAGATTAGTTTTGTGCTTGGTAATAGTGGTATTAGATAGAATAAGAATTTCAAAACTGCTCATAGCATATATAAGCTCTTTCAAAATAGATCCCCTGTATAAGCCAAAGCTTATATTATTCTAAATAATGAAGTGAAAAAAGGTTCAACAAATTTGAGTCCCTTAGAACTAGTAGGAGTTATTGATGGATTACAATAATTCACATTGAATTCAGTAGTTACAACTGAAACACATTTGGTCCTTAGTACCTTAACTCAAAATTTTTTATTGACCCTTCACTTGGGGATCCAATTCCGGGCACAGAAGAAATGGAGATAAAATCACTGCCCAAGAAGACTATGGTCTAGTGATGAAATGTCAATAATATAGCAGTTAGAAATAATGTCACGAATGTAACCAGGGAATAATTTCTTTGAAAACAATTAGAAATGCCTACTATTTTTTTTTGTTTTTGTTTTTTTTTTTTTGTTTTTGTTTTTTGGGTCACACCCAGCGGTGCTCAGGGGTTACTCCTGGCTGTCTGCTCAGAAATAGCTCCTGGCAGGCACGGGGGAACCATATGGGACACCGGGATTCGAACCAACCACCTTTGGTCCTGGATCGGCTGCTTGCAAGGCAAACGGCCGCTGTGCTATCTCTCCGGGGCCCAGAAATGCCTACTATTATTGATAGGTTTCCTTTCTTCAAAATGAAGATGACAAATGAAAACTTTAAAAAGTTAAAACTGCACTCTGGAGGTGTGAAGTAGCGTACGATGTTCTTGTATTATAAAGAATGGGGTATAAAATATTGTTATAGGAAGTACTAAGTCAATAAACCCCCAGACATAATTAGTGCCCTATAGATCTTATTAAGAAGAAGGGGTGTTTTCCTGCGAGTAAAGGGGGACACTGAAGTTTTTTTTTTGTTGTTGTTGTTGTTGTTTTAGACCACACCTGGTGGCTGTTTAGGGGTTACTCCTGGCTTTTGATTAAAATCACTTCTGGCAGGCTCCCATACCCATAGAGGTTGCCCCAGATCAAACCTGGGTTGGCCACACGCCAAAACAAATGCTCTGCCTTCTGTGCTATCACTTTGGCCCTGAGAAGGTTTTAAATAATAGCAAAAAATGATGTAAGGAGTACAGTATTGGATATTTAGGTATTACCTACCTTAGGGCTTCTTAAACTTTTTCTACTTGCCCAAGAATGCGTCAGAAAGTACTTCATGCTGCAAGAAACACCTCTGATTAGTTATTTGATTTCATATGAATTTTTGGTCATTGCACTATCACAAACCCCATAACAATTGCCAATTTGTTTTACAGCCTTGCACTTTCAAATATAAGACCCATATGGCATTTTACCCCACAGCTTTTAGAAGCTAGGAGTCCCACTTTATTAGGCTGAATATATCACAATGGTAGAGAACTTATTTTTAAAATTATAATATAAAGGTAAAAGTAATAAAATAATTTAAAATTATATAAATTTAAAATAAAAGACAAAACAAAATATTGAGGCTAGAGTGATAGTACAGCAGGTAGGGTGTTTGCCTTTCGTGTAGCTGACTTAGATTCAATTCCTGGCATTGCATATGGTCTCTGAGCCTGCCAGGAGTGATTTCTGAGTGCAGAGCCAAGAGTAACCCCTGAGTACCATCGAGTGTGACCCAGAAACAACAACAACAACAATAAAATATAAAATTTTTGTTGTTTTTGGGCCACACCCTGCCATGCTCTTGTTATGCTCATGCCATGCCATGTTACTTCTGGCTCTGCAATCATGAAAAGAAAAACAGAGAAAGATCAGGACTAATAGTGATAGATAGGCTGATACTGTTAATTCAGACAGGTTGAAGGTCAAAATGTCTTCCACAGTATTTCACTATTACTTCTCTTCTACTTTGTCATCCTCCCTCCAACCCCATCTTGTCTTATTTTTCTGCCTCGCTACCTCTCACAATTGGTAATGCATGTTTTAGATTAATTTGGTAGATTTCAGTAATTGTTTATTTTAAAGCCTGCTTTTGTTTTATTGCATGTACATGTAACATTCATGAATAAAGCTCCTATGAGGATAAAAACTAATGCATCTTATGTGAGATGAATTAGCAACAATGACTCTATTTAATATAAATGGTATTTTGTATATGTTTATGTATACTTATATAGTGTGCATGATATTAATATTAATAATTGATTAATATTAATTAATTAATTAAAATAATAGTGTGCCAGATATTAATATTTCAAGGATTGGCAATTTATCATTTTCTTTTTAAATTAAATATTAAGGTACAATGTTTACATAATTTACATTGTTATACATCGTTGAGTTTCAGAAGTACAAAGTCACACAACAAGGGATTGGCACTTTTGTTCTTTAGTGGACACCCCGTTGAGCTGCTTGTTTAAAACGATACAAGTGAATGCAGCTCATGAGACATGGGGAAGTTATTCACAATATTCTATGTGGATGAATTAGTGGGATTTAATGTAATAGAAGATATTCAGAATTCTGGCTAAGATGATCATTGGCCATAATATATGACAGTACTCTTGAAATTTAGAAATCATTCAAAAGGAAGCTATTGTTTCATTAACTGGCCTCAGAGAGTAAGTTCCCGTACTTGTTATGCTACAATTGAAAAACCCTGTAATGTCATAAAAGGAAAACAATTTGGGCTAATATCAGTTTGTCCTATCAAAGATTAAAATTAGTCACAGAATATTGAAATTAGCCAAAGTTTGAACTTTAGTTGGAATGCACACAAACATACACACAATATGGAATTATTTTTGTCTGGAGATCAGCAGATGGGACTGATTGAGATTCTGCTAAATTGGAATGGATATTAAATGGGTTTAAAGGAACAAATGGAAGTTATTGGGTAAATGACAGGATAGAGATTCTTTGCTCCATATGGGATAAAGGTCAGGGTGTACAACTCTTTTTTCTTCAGTAGTCATTTTCATAGAGCAATAAAATTTTAGTTGGATATACAACTGTCCATAATAAAGATCACATGGTCTCGGGGGCCGGGCGTTGGGCGCTGGAGGTAAGGTAAGCCTTACCTGCGCTAGCCTAGGAGACGGACCGCGGTTCGATCCCCCGGCGTCCCATATGTTCCCCCAAGGCCAGTAGCGACTTCTGAGCGCATTAGCCAGGAGTAACCCCTGAGCGTCACCGGGTGTGGCCCAAAAACAAAAACAAAAAAAAAAAAAAAAAAAAAAAAAAAAAAAGATCACATGTCTCAGTATTACTTATAGTTTAACATAGTCATACAAACACCCTCTGGTTAATAGAATATGACAAGTTGGGGGCCGGGCGGTGGCGCTAGAGGTAAGGTGCCTGCCTTGCCTGCACTAGCCTTGGACGGACCACGGTTCGATCCCCCAGCGTCCCATATGGGTCCCCCAAACCAGGAGCAACTTCTGAGCGCATAGCCTGGAGTAAACCCTGAGCATCACTGGGTGTGGCCCAAAAACCAAAAAAAAAAAAAAAAAAAAAAAAAAGAATATGACAAGTTGTATGTGCATCTTCTTCACTGCACCTTTAAATGAAATGTTATTTCCTTCCCTTCTTTTTATTCCCTTTTATCTTTCAGTTAGGATCAGGGCCTTGAGAACAAGCCACCAAACAGGAGTAAAATGTCAAGAAACTCAATCCTGACTTGTCAAAACAATAAGAAAATCCGTTGATTGATGAAACTCAAAGCATGAGAACTGGACAGACTCGAGACGTGATTAAGTTCAGTAGCTTCCAGTTTCTTCAGGACCCGTGCTTTCAGGACCCGTGCTTTCATTTCGTTGTTGCCATCCCCACCCCATAAGCTAACAAGATTACTCTTGTAGCTCCTGCAGCTATGATATGCAGTTATGATAACATGCAAAGAGACAGTGCTTCTTGTTTCTCAACCATCGAACAAAAGGGATGGAGTCAAGTTCAGATTGAAATAGTTTTAGGTCACATGTCTAGACCTAGTTCATCCTAAGGCCGAGACAGTGCTATACATTTTGGTGAGTTATCTTTGAATTATCAATAAGTTATCAATAAGTATGGTAAAACAATAAACCATCTGAGTTAGCTTAAGCCAATGAATAGTCCTGAGACTTGAAAATAGATCGGTCTCACTGCAGGAAAGGGTTACTTAAGAGTCCCAGCTTGTAACAGGGAGAGGAATCTAATAAATGATGTGTGGAGTGTGGGGGTGTGTTTTAAACAATGTTCACTTCATATGTGGATTGGAGCAGAAAGACTGCAAAATGCAGGGTCAATGGATTAAAGCTATTTAGAAAGTGTTTTGAAACGTCATGATCCAGATTTTATATCTAGTTAGGGCTATGGCTAAATCTAGAACTGGCCTCAAGGTGATTTTTTTTTTAATTTAATAGCACAATAGTAAGTGTAAGTTAGTATAACAACCCCTAAGAGACTCTAAGGGAATATATACCTTGATCTTTAAAAATATTGCATTACTATTTGTGTATGTGTGTCTAAGAGACAGATTATGATAGATAATACATTTTTTTGTGAATTCTCTGGCAAAAGGCATTGAGTACAGGGAATTATGACTTTTAAATTAAACACACACTTGTGTACAGAAATTCATCTTATACTAGACTTCTAAGTTTATGAACTGGTTATTTGTTGTTGTTTCTGCTTTTGTTTTGATATTTTTGGAAACTTGAAATGGAGCCTGGTGCTCTTACATGTGAAGAAAAAAAAAAGACTTACACACATAATCTGCCTTTGATCTTGAGGGTTATGGGAAGCAAGAGTAGAGAAATTAGCTTATAGATCCAGAACCTTTTGACTTTGCCCAGCAGGGAGCTCTGCTTCTGTCACTGACAAGGTGAATAAAATGGACAGAATTTGAAATAGGGAGATAGATAGCTTTAAAAGCTGGAGCTCATGCTTTGCATACAGAACTCCCAGGTTTTACTCACAGCACCAGATGATCCCTTCAGTACCAGTGGGAGCAGTCTCTGAGCACAGCGCCCCTGAGCCACTGCAGGCTGTGGCCTTAAAACCACTGCTACCAACAGTTAACAGCAATGACAGCAAAAACAAAAACAAAATAAATTGGGGGTAATAGATATCTACAGTAAAGCAATATTGTATCTATAGAAAACTAGTCTAAGGGTGTGAAGAGAGGTAGTTCAGCAGGTGGAAATCTTGCCTTATATGTGGCCTATCTAGGTTCTATCCCTGGCCCCATATTATTACATAAATACCATTTGTTAATTAATTATTAATTTTTTTTTTTTGGTTTTGGGGCCACACACAGCAGCTCTGGGCTTACTCCTGACTCTGCACTCAGAAATCGTTCCTGGCAGTCTCAGGGGACTATATGGGATGCCAGGGATCAAGCCCGGGTCTGTCCCGGGTTGGCTACATGCAAAGTAAATGCTCTACCGTTGTGCTATCACTCTGCCCCCCATTTGTTAATTTAGATAACAGTTCACTATGGCGGTGTAGGTAGCCCCAAGGAAGAATGAGAAAAGCCCTCCTATATCTTTAGTGTCTCAACAAAGGAAGAAAAAGTCATCAAGATGAAATTGACCAGATGGAAAGAAAGCTGAGGGAATAGAAGCTGGCAGGGACCTACAGTTATTACCTGGAACAAATTATCTTCAGCATCAACCTGTGACTTAACCTTCCATAAAGCAAAGCATAGACTGAAACTGGGTCCAGGTGTTTCTATAATGGTTATCTTTGCCCCTTGTTGTCTGAGAAGAGAGTGGGAACTAATTCTGGGGAGAGGCAGGTGGCATAGAGAGAGAAAATGCTGGATCTCTCTAAATTGGCTCTCTCTTCTGGAGAAATTGGGGAAATAAGGACAACATCCCTTGACAGAACATGAATTAAAAGAAAGATGTGTACAGATGCACAGTACTTTATAAAGACAGAAGATATGGCCTGGGTAGTATAGGGGTCCATTATAGGGGTTAAATATAGGAGTTTGCCATGTGGCCAACCCTAGTTCCATCCCTGGCACTTAAGGTCCCTGAGCTCTGCCAGAAGTGACCCTAGAGTGCAGGCCAGGAGGAAGCCCTGAGCATCCTTGATTTGGGCCCCAAAACATTGCTGGAGACATATCCTCTGGATATGTTTATAAATCAGTGTGAATTTACATATGAAAATGTAGTTGCTGTTATGGAATGCTGAGAAAAATATGTTCATAGATTGGGGGTCAGGATTAAACAATACAGCATGACAGGTTACTTCTGATTTTGTGTGGGTCATCACTGGGAAGAGCTCTGTGATATCATTCAGTGGAAAATGAAAATAGGCAAGAAGGGATCACAAATAACAAAATTCCTTTGTGCAATTAAAATGATTTTAATACAGCTTTAGGGATAATAAAAGGCTGTAGAGATTGATTTAGGCATATAAAAACATATAAGAGTAAGAATTTCCTTAGGGGCACATACATGGATACAGTACTTAGCTAACTGAAGGGAGGGAAACCTTTTTCTTTCTACCTCATGAAACCTGTCCTGTTTGTATTTGCAACCATGTGCACATATGATAAGCCTATGTATATGTATGTATACATGCTTATACACATATATGTGTATATATATGACCTAGCTAATATGGGACCCCTACCACCAGTCCATTCTGCTCCTTCTGTTAGATGAATACATGTTTGCCATATTCATGAATTTCTCTTAAGTTCTGACTTAATTGGCAGGTAAAACTACCTATGAAGAAAGGAAGAGCTCAGGCCTGTGTGTGTTTTTTTAGAAGTCTCTAATGTTCTCCAAGTACAGATTTTGCTGAGTAATTCTCGTAATCACATGAACCTATAAGAAATTTCCATTTTTAAGCTTATTTAATTGAAATATTTTACCATCTAGGATAAGGTGGATGCTAAGGGGAAACCAATCACAGGACAACCACTGCATGATTCCTCTTAGAACAGTGCCAAAAATAGTCAAAGATAGAAGATACAAAAGAATAATTGTCACTGGTGATTAAGAGCATGAATTATGGAAAGTTATTCAAGACATGTGAAGTTACACTTCTACAAAATGAGTCTGTTCCAGAGATCTGCTACAGAACATAGTGCTTACAGTGTAGAGCAAGCACTGTGGACTTAAACATTTGTTTGGAGTATATAATTAATGCTAAGTATTCTCTTTGCACTCCAAAACTTTGGGAGCTGATGACTATTGCTTATTATTTGGATAGTGGTGATGATAATATTAGTGTGGACATATTTTTATTTATTTCATTTATTTGGGTTTTTGGGGCCACACCTGGTGATGCTCAGGGGATACTCCTGGCTTTGCACTCAGAAATCGCTCCTGGCTTGGGGGACCATATGGGACCCTGAGGGATGGAACTGTGGTCCATTCTAGGTCAGTGTGTGCAAGGCAAATGCCCTACCACTTGTGCCACTGCTCTGACCCCTGGACATACTTTCAAATGTCAAAATTGTATGCATCAGTTATATAGTTTTCTAGACTAATTATTTGTCAATAAAATTAAGGGGGAGAGTAGATTGAAGATTATAGCAATAGATTGACTCACTAGCCCAGGTCCTACCTACTTAAGAAGCATATCAATCCCCTGGTGTGACCCAGGCAAGTTAGAACATACTATGTTAGTTTCTTAGCACAGTTTAGAAGTCAGTTCAACTGGGGAAGATCAAATAGAGTTCCCTGAACTATGGAAAATGACTGTTATGGCTTTTTTTCCTAATGGAAGAATGTGTTTCAGTTTCCAAATAGTGATTCAAATGGACTTTGAGAACTGCAATGCTTTCATAAGCCAAAGCCCATTTAAACTTAATGTTCATTTTCTTTAATAATGCATTTAGAACAGGAGTTTCTTAAGTACCTTTTTGTCTCTCGATTGCTTCCCCAAATACTTTCTGATTGTTCAATTTTATGCTTGTCAGGACTATTTTTGGTACTTAAAAGATGTGTTTGGGACATTACTCATTCTGCTCCAGTTTAGTTAAGTGAGTTATGACATGATGACTCGTAAGACCCAAGCAAGTCACTGTTTTTGTCTCATGTAGAACTCTGTTTATAAGGCAGCAAAGGAGAAATAATTGGCCAGAAATTTAAGTTGAGGATGAAGTTTTATTCTACAAGTTTATCAGACTCTTCGTTGGTAGAGGCCTTTGGATTGGTCCTTATATTGCCTTCTAATTAGATGTATCTTGATTGGTTCCTTTGGTTTCCATGTTAAAAAGATGTTTCCCCCTTGCTTCCTCTTCTGGCTTTTTCTCTTCCCCTTGGGGTAGGCTTGTTTTTTTTTTTTTTTTCCAAAAAAGGCTGCTTTGGAGGCATAGTCATCTTGGCTTGTGGTTCCATGTGGTGGAGCGACTGGCTTGTGGGTGACAGCTTGCAGTGTGAGTTTCTGCTCTGCTCTTCCTTCCCAACTGTGTGTAAGCTATTTCCTACATCAGAATTGCTGCTGGATCTGTATATCTTGCCCTACCTGGATTGGGGCTTGGGGATCCCTCTCCTTCTCTGGGGATGGTGGAATGCACATCCCACCATTTCACAACTCTTCATATAGAAATTTTCTGTAGGTTATAAATTTGCATTTCTTCCCTCTTACATCTTCTGTATTCTAGATTTTACCCTTTATTATTAATTTACCCTCCTTACAATCCAGAAGTTGACCGAGATCTTGATAAGGCCAGTTGTTCCCAGCCAGGAATCATAACTAGGACCTAATGAGTGGCCCTTGTCAGATATGCATTATTGTAAATGCTCTATACTTAGTATAAATTTCTTCACATAAAATAAAGACAGTGAAGCTCAGGCTTCTAGTACTAGTAATAACAATTGAATTGTCATTTATGAAGTGTTGACAGGTAGTTGTATCTGATTTCTTTTATAGACTTAGAAAGATTCTAAAATGTTGGACCCAAAGTAAAACGAATGATCACTGGAATTTAAGCTTAAGTATCTGCAAATCTTTTGTAGTTTCTCTGAATTTCTATTTCTAGATAGGGCTTCAACTTAGACAGACAGGTGTTTTTAAGGGCTATATATAAAACAAAGAGTTGGTTGCGTTTTCTACTCTGCAGCCTGTTATTCTCATTGGACCATTGACTATATGCCTCATGTTAACAGATTATAGTAGAAAATTTCTGAGTCTTTGTAATCAATAAGAGAAAGCAGAGCAAAGACTTTTAGAAGAAAATAATAAGAGCCCTCTGTGGGTCATTCAACTGTTATCCGTCCCTGAGATATATTTTCTTCTAAGGAAAACCATGGCAGAGTTTTAGCGCTGGAGTCTGATTCAAATAATAGCAGACTGCCTTTCTGGATAAGTGGAAGGAACAGGGGATGTGAGTTAGATGAACTTGGTTCAAATTTCAATTTTATGGGATTTGAACTAGTGATAGAATCATATGACTACTGGCAACTTAACTTTTTCAGAATCTGTTTCCTTGTCGCTATCATGGAGTTAATAATTAGAGCAGAGAATGTGTGAGGAGAACCAAATAAAAAATTATTCCAAGTTTCTTCAAATAAAAATATTTGTAATTTGATATGGAAGCCAGATTAATTCTAAGAGAAAAGTTAATTTACTTAAATAAGTTGCCAAACAGATGGGAGAGATACTAATATACTTAGGTAAAGTCAAAGCACAGATGACAGAATTTATCTTGGCACTCAAAGGTATTTTGCTTTTGTTATACTTTTTTCATGTGGGTTTTCGCAGCATACTTATATCATTAGATACTAAAATTAACTTACATCATGTAAAGCAAACTTTCAAGATTAAGCAGTATAAAATGAGTGTTGAAAAAAAGAATTAAGATAAAACAGTTTGAAATTTTATTAATTAGGTTAACAGTGATTTTTAAGATACATTTCTTTGCAAATAGAAATTGTATCCAAGGTATTCTAGCATTAAGATTGGTAACATATTGGCCCATTTTGACCATAATTGTATTTACAGTTATAAAATATGGGCATTTTTTCTTTAAAGAAGTTGTTGCAGGATTTTTAGAGTGAGGCAAACTTTGGAGCAAATTTTATACTGTTCTATAGGCTCTATGAAAACAGGTTAAATTGGAAACCAAAATTAATGATCAAAATTTATTTAAAACTATCAAAGTGTTCAAGAAACTTTCTGTTTTTGTTTTTTGGTAGAGGGAGTGAGAAGAGGTACATCGGGACGTTCTCAGGAGATCTTGTGGGGATTGAACGAATTTGACTATGTGAAGGCATGTGCTTTCAACCCTGTGTTGTCTTTCCAATTCAAGACTTTCTGTTTTTAAATGAAGTTTAGCATATTTCCTATTTACCATAAGTGTGTGCTGTGCTTATTCTCCTTCATGTTTTTCTTGGCACACATGCTCTGCTAATTATAGAAACAAGAGTTTTAGTTACTACTTAGCCACTAAGAATCATTTAACCAGAGTAACAAATGTGGATTTACAGATGGCATACAATTTTCTATACCAATGAGACAGAAATGACATGTCTAACGCTGAATTTTCATGTGATAAACACCGTTGAATTGTTTTTTAAAAGAACATATACCAAGTGGAAACCAAAGGATATAGTATTAAGTCATATTTTTTCCACAAAACACAAAAGCAAAAAACCTAAGGAAGAAGTAATTGGCAGAATTGATGATATATAGTAAACTATTGTGTCATGAGTATCGTAATTAAATTTTAAAATAATAATGGAATTTTGGGAACACGTAATAAAATAAGTATAATATATAAAGAGAAATAAAACAATAATAACACAATAATAATGTACAAGGAACATAAAGGGAATAGAGGAAGAAATGACATAGTTGGGGCCAGAGCAGTGGTGCACCGGTAGGGCATTGCCTTGCATGCAGCTGTCCTAGGACAGGCCGCGGTTTGACCCCTGGCATCCCATATGGTCCTCCCAAGCCAGGAGCGATTTTTGAGTGCATATCCAGGAATAACCCCTGAGCATCATTGGGTGTGGCCCAAAAACAAAAAGAAAGAAAGAAGAAAGAGAGAGGAAAAAGGAGAGAGAAAGGAAGGAAGGAAGGAAGGAAGGAAGGAAGGAAGGAAGGAAGGAAGGAAGGAAGGAAGGAAAGAGGGAGGGAGGGAGGGAGGGAGAGAAGAAGAAAGGAAGGAAGAAAGAGAAAGAAAGAAAGGAAAGAAAGAAGAAAGAAAGAAAGAAAGAAAGAGAAAGAAAGAAAAAATAAAAAAGAAAGAAAGAAAGAGAGAAAGAAAGGAAGGAAGGAAGGAGGGAGGGAGGGAGGGAGGGAGGGAGGAAAGAAGGAAGGAAGAAAGAAAGAAAGAAAGAAGGAAGAAAGAAAGAAAGAAAGAAAGAAAGAAAGAAAGAAAGAAAGAAGAAAGAAAGAAAGAAAGAAAGAAAGAAAGAAAGAAAGAAAGAAAGAAAGAAAGAAAGAAAGAAAGAAAGAAAGAAAGAAAGAAAGAAAGAAAGAAAGAAAGAAAGAAAGAAAGAAAGAAGAAAGAAGAAAGAAAAAAGAAAGAAATGATAGAGTCAACAGGCATTTTTAGAGATTTCCATCATTGTTTTTGGGAACCAGGAATATGCAATTCAAACTGTTGAAATGGAGGCAGGCTCAAGTTTGCAAAATGATGAATAAACTTTCTGTTACCAAGTTATGTATTTATTTGTCTGAACCACACTTCTAAATGACTGGAAGTGAACCTTTAGATAATGCATTTTTTTTAAAGCAGGATCTGTTCATTACGTTCTTTTGAAAGGAAGGAAAGCTTTCTGAACATCCTTGGAGCTGGCCTTCAGTGGCACTTCCATGCTGTTTTGATGTTATTTTTTTTTTGTTTGTTTGGATGTTATTAACCTTGCTGCCTTCCCTTTGTTTCAGGGGAAAATGGAAGGTTTGAGCTCCCCGTCTCCATTTCTTCTGTGATCTGGAGCCAGGAAGCAGCTCCTCACTCTCAACAAATCGCAGAGCAGAGCAAAGCAGAGCAGAGCAGAGCAAGCTTAATAATTTCTGCTATTGTCAGAACATTGTGGGGGAGGAATTATGCGGCTCATCTAGGTCAGACCACCTCCCCTGCCACTTCACCCCTTGTCAACATTCTCATTCATTTCACCCCCAACTTTTCCAAAATCCACACCATATTATGCATGTAGCCTTTTGGAAAATGAAATGCAGATCCCAGTACTAAACCTGACTCTTCTCTCTCTCTCTCTCTCTCTCTCTCTCTCTCTCTCTCTCTCTCTCTCTCTCTGTCTGTCTCTCTGTCTCTGTCTCTCTCTCCATATATATATATATATATATATATTTATATTTATATTGGTTTTTGGGTCACACCCAACAGCGCTCAGGGGATCCTCCTGGCTCTACGCTCAAAAATTGTTCCTGGCAGGCTCGGGGACCATATGGCATTGCCGGGATTCGAACCACTGTCCTTCTGCCTGCATGCAAGACAAACACCTTACCTCCATGCTATCTCTCCAGCCCCTCTTCTATGTATTTCTTACCATTTTTTTTATCTCTCTCTTCTCTCCACCTCCCCCAGAATTTTGGTCTGCACATTTTTTCCGTCTTATTGCAAAGATGTGGGGATATTGGTATTGATTGCCCAAAAGTATGTCCATAAATACATGAAGAGGTAACTCGTTTAAGCAACAAGAAGAAAGTTTGTATTAGAAATTGAGCTGAACTGCTATATGCTCTTGGACAGCTCTCTGATTACCTCCCTGGTTTAGTCATCTATATAGTCAGGTTTATTGAACTTTCCTTATGATTATATTGTAGAGCGCATACATGAGTTTACCTGTACGGAAGTGTGCTCAGAGCCTAACACAGCACAGGGAATCAACAGTAATCAGGGTCTCTGCAGTTGTAAAAGAACTGTCCCTAAACAGAGCCTATAAAATAAAATTTACTCTGACCATATCCTTGACTCCTTTGTGAGCAATAATCAAGCATTCTCTTCAGGTGGAAGAGGAAGTTTATGGCTGAGTCAGGAGAGAGGAAAACAGTATGAAGCACATAACTATTGCAATTTTGGCAACATTATATAGCAACTACTTAGAAAAAGGGTTTGTGAATTGCGTTCTTTCTTTTTAACTGAGGTTAAAAAAAGTACGGTACAGTTTTCAGGTGTGCACCATTAAGAATCAAAATGCAGATGTGGGGTGGATAGTACAGAGGTGAGGTTGATCCGAGTTCGATCCCCATCACTGATATATGCCCTAGGCACTGCCCAGAATGAACTCTCAACACCACTAAACCCCAAACCTCTACCCACCAAAATAGAATTAAAATGTGTTGGTTTTACATGAAATTTACCACCATGTAATTCACTCCTTTTATTTAATTTACTCCTTCCTTCTGCTAACTACTAACTGGTCTAAAAGATCCTTTTTTTAGTTCTCATATTTGTTTTCACTATGTAGGTAGTGCATTTTTCTGCTATCCAAAGGCAGCTATGCTTCACAACCCTGATCTGAAGAACAAAACATTATGGCCTCTTAGAAAATCATTATCACACATTTATTTAACCTTACCCATTGACTACACTTTTCTTCTTTATTGGCTCTGAATAATTAATTTATATGTGACTTGGAATAAAGAGCTGACTTCACTTTGCGTTTCTGCAGCCATGTGCAGCGAGGTTCTCCTGGTGATTTAAGATGGTTTTAAGGAGAAAATTGAATTATCTGAGTTGATAGAGAAGGTCTATTTTATTTTATTTTTAATGGAGTTCCCTAGCAATGCTCAGAGGGTTTCCAGATCACTGCTGGTGATACTCAGTTAAACTTACCAGATGGTTTAGTGCTAGGACCTGAGTGTTCAAGCCCTGCAGTGCCAGGGACCACTCAGGCTGCCTTGGGGGTCTTTATGGGTCACTAGGGCCATACTTGGCAGTGTTGGGAAGGGAAGACTTTGTAGCATTGGGATTGAGCCAGGGTTTGTGTCTCTGCCCTGTAGACTATCTCCATCCATATAACGATTCAATATTTTCAACCTTAATTCTTGCTTCCAGCTATTTTTGAGAAGAGCCTCAAACCAGAAGGTTAGTATAACCAGAGGATATAATTTCTCCTTCCTGGATAGATTTTACTTGGTAGTGTTGCTGGGAACCCCTTTTCCAGAAGCAATAACTGTAACAATAACCCAGTAGAGTCTATCTACTCTTCCATTGTATCTTTACAAAGAAGACATTTCAGTCATTTCAAATGCTGTAACTTATTGTATAAAATACGTATAAAATTAATTCATAAAATTGACAACATATAAAATTGACTCAGATCAAAACTGTAACATTTTTGTAATTTTAATTGATATATATACAAGGAATTCAATGTATATGCAAAATAAATTCAAATGACAGGTGTGTTAAAAAACTTAAAAATTGTAAGCATCACAGTGGCCAATACTAATAAGACAAATAGGGAGGGAGTGTACATAATAGCTATCCACAGTTATTTGGAAGGAAAGCAAATAATGACTAGACTAGAATATCTGTGAAAGGTCACATGAACCATGCCAGGACATGGGCCAGATTTGAAAGGACATTCAGTTGATAAAGATTCAGAACTGTACTGTCACAGCTTTCTTGGTCTGGACACTAAGAGAATTCTCAGGGTCCCTGCTCCGAGGTGGGTGCGTGAAGTTGGTGAGTGGGATTAGATTCAGATACTCAGAAGTGATGCTGCATCTTGTCTCTTTATTCTTGTCTCTTCCTCTCATAGGCTAGAGCAGAACACTTATATCAAATTTCTTGGCCGGGCAGCATAATTGTTAGTTCTCACAAAATACACAGGGCAGGGCACAGCCTCCAGCCTCATGCTCCTCTGGCAAGATCAGTTCCCAGAGAATGGCTTTTGTTTTGACTTTGTTTCATCTCAGCTATGCCTCAAATATTGATCCTTAATATGACTTAGACTTCACTTAGGCCAACAGCAAAACTAGAGTTGAGGGTGGTTAATAATTTTGTAAGGTTAGGGGCTGGAGAGATAGCATGGAGGTAAGGCGTTTGCCTTTCATGCAGGAGGTCATCGGTTCAAATCCCAGCGTCCCATATGGTCCCCCGTGCCTGCCAGGAGCAATTTCTGAGCATGGAGCCAGGAGTAACCCCTGAGCACTGCCGGGTGTGACCCAAAAACCACAAAAAAAAAAAAGATTAATAAGGGAATGCTTAAACATACACAATTGGTCATGACAAGATGGGTTTATAGAAATCTGATCTTTAAAAGTGGCTCAAAGAAAAGTCCTTAAGATGCTAGTGAAGTTATATCTAATATAATAGTTATGCTGTTTTTCCTGTCAGTTTTCACATCTTCCTGAGTGCCATGTGGAAAATATCTCTCTTTTGTGGGTACAGGTGGCTCCTTAGCCCAGTGTCTTCCCTGGTGGGTACAGGCAGCTAGGACTTCTCAAGCTGATGTCCTCCCTTACATATACAGGTGGCTAGGGCCTCTTGAGCCTGATCATCCTCCTTTGTTCTCAGGGTCAGAGTTTCTTACACAGGGGGGACATAGCCTTGTATCCCAATTACAACTAAGCAGTAAATCTCCTTATACATAAATAGCTATTAGAACAACAAAGTAACATGAATATAAGTAGTAATGATTGAAATTTTGAAGATTTTGTTTCTAAGAAGATAACAAATTCTATAATGAAGTTAAATAAAAAGAAAGATAATGATGGTCTGAGGATTCAGTTACTCTGGTCTGTTCTGAATAAGTGAATCTGGGTTCAGATTCCACTCTTCCCTCTTGCTCCTGTCCTGTCCATTCGACATTGGTCTACACTTCCATTTTTTTTTATCTGCATAATGGAGGTAAGAAACCAGTTCCATAAGTTTGTCAGGGGTTTAAGTGAGATGATATAATAAAGTTACTTTAAAATATTTTCTTTATTTAAACACTGTGGTTACAAAAATGTCTTAGTCATCAAATGTACACCCCCCTTCACCAGTGCAAGTTTCCCACTACCAATGCCCTCCATCTTCCTCCTCCCTTACCCTCTGCCTGTCTTCGAGACAAGCATTCTATTTCTCTCTCTATCATTGTCACAGTATTTGTTGGTGCAATTATTTCTCTAACTGCACTCACCACTCTTTGTGGCAAGCTTCATATCATGAGCTGGTCCTTCTGGCCAGCATCTCTGTACCCTACTTTGGGTTCTCTGAGTAAAATGAGTCAGAGGGAGAATGATAGACAATAGTGGGATTTAAGAAAAATAAAACCCATCATCAGTGGAATTTAAGAAAAATAAAAGAGTATGAAGTTATTTCCTGAAATATCATTTGTAATCAATACCATCAAGGTACTATTTTGTAGCAATAATGTCACTTTGCTCAACATTTTATTGTAATCTTGATGAAGAAAGATGAGAGTGCTTGGCTGTGGCCACAGTCTATGTAGAATGCATAGCACAATCTCCTTATATCTGCAGGTGGTGTCTCCTGTTACTCTCATCTTCCCCCACATTAAAAAATTCTGGGGGTGGGTGTGTACGTTGGTGTGAGTGTAAGCATAATTGTGGTGTGCATTGTGGAAACATTCAGGGTTGGGTCCTACCCAGTACCCTGAGCTGTATTAATGAGAAGTGAAAGGACTTTGGGTCACTGGTGACTTTGAAAATAACTTTGAATATGGGGTAATAAATGCATGTGCAATATTATAGTGATCGGGGTTTTATAAGTTTAGTGATTTTTGTGTGACCAGAACTATACAGTGGTAGCTCCTTTCTTATTAATATCAATTTGCCTCTGGTCAAAGTTATTTTATTTGTAATTTCACTTAAAGACAGTTTCCAAAAACCCATTGTTGATGTTAAGCAAGGACTTACTGAATACTAGCCAGCATGCACGCAGGCATTTTGCCTTGGTGTAGCAGCCAGAAAGGTGGGAGAAAAAAAATCAGGAGGAATAAAAATCTGAGAGGCATCCACTCTACTTCCAAGACAAATGCCTTCATTTAATATAATTTGGCTGTTACAGGCAGCAAGTGAAGTAATAAGTGCTTGTGGAATGAAAGATTTTGCACTGTTTTTCCTTCACTTATACTTACCTCACTCACTCTAAGACGGGGACTTACAAAAAATGAGCTTATGTTGTGACAATCTACTGTTGCCTCAGTCTTTTATTTGTGAAAAAGGGAATAGACTTTTCCCTTTTCTTTTTCTTCCCAGGAAGAAAAAGGGAGAGTTAGAGATAACCCAGTGAAGTGTATGAGATCAAAGAGGTACATTGAAATTTGGCCCTACTTTATGTAGTTTCTTTACTCATTTAAAATGGCTTCCTCCCACCATCCCACTTGATAGCCCTTTCCCCACCATGTGATAACCTTCTGAATGGTTGACACTTTCAGTCGAGAAAAGCTTGTTTGTGATACTAACATTAATAAACTTTGGTAAACCACTGCCAACCCAGGTGTGCAACAAGAGATAAGTGGCAAAATGCCTGCCTGAGAGAGAGGTGGAGTAGGGCAGTGGGAGGAAAATGGGGGACACTGGCAGAAAAATTGCATTGGTGAAGGGTGGTGTACTTTCTATGACTGAAACCCAACCATGAACATTTCTGTAACCATGGTACTTAAAGTATGTAAAACAAAAATAAAATAAATATGTAGCTTTAAAAAAAAAAAGACTTATTTGTGCCTTGCTTTTTTTCCCCCAGAGCTTTCTCCTGGTCTCCTGACACTTGGATATAAGTTTGAGAATATGTTAAGTTTGGTTAATATTGTCCTTAGATTCTTTCATTTATTTGCTTTTGTGATTCTGTTTATTTACTAGAAATGTTCGATTTTAGTATAAGGATTGTCTGACTTCTGACTGTCTGACTTCAGGGCTAAATTCAGCATCCTGTCTCTGCCCTGGGAGGTACTCGCAAAGACCTCTTTCATAATGGGAATCACAAGGTGTTCTGTGAGCTCAACAGCCTCCCACCAGCCTGGGAGCAATTTGAGGATAAAGTGTGTGACATTTCATCTTTTATTCCCTGTACCTAAGTAGTACCTGGTTCAAGAGTGGTGAATGAAGGCCTGAGGCCACCATGTGCAGGACATGCCATTAGCTCTTTGTTGTCTACACACTTTTCTTTCAAATCTATATATAAATTAAATATAGGAGGAGCAGCTCAATGTTTCTGGGTTTAAATATCTCCCCTGCCATCTACTAGTGATGCAATCCTTGCTAAATCATTTAACATCTTTGCCATAATATTCCCCTCTGAGATTGCATTGTGGAAATTGAAGGGGAAGAAAAGCATCGAGGTCATGAAAAATATTTAAGCAGTACAAAGGTGATTTAAACGAATATGCACAAAGCTGGACCAGGGCTTTTAAATAGGGCCAGGCTAATTCTCAGAATCACTGACCAACTTGGTAAGAATGTTCCAAAACACCATAAAAATGCCCCCAAAGAAGCATAACCAGAGGAGAATATGATTTTTCTCATTGGTAGGAACTTTTTCCATTCTCTGTGACATAGAGTAATATGAATTGCCTTCCTCGCTGAATCCAATTCATCAGTCTGTGCCTGAAATATGGCTTTGGTTCCTTGGCATTCAACTTTCCCTGACTCAGCCTCCTCATGACCTCAGTGGCATTCAGGGCTCTATCTAAACATATTGCATTAATATTTCCCACATTAGGTTCTGAACCCCTTGGAAATTCACTAACATGTTCACCTGGTGGTTTAACTCAGTGGTTTCGATGTGGATTTTATTTTCTTCCTTCCCAGACCTCCTTCTGTATTTTCTTTTTGCAACTCATTTAGCCATGCCTAAAATTTGAGGATCACTACAGATTCCCCTCTCTTTCAGCCTTCACACCCATTGGGCATCAAATCCTGTTGATTTCTCTTGATTCAGTTTCTCCATTATCTATTTCTCTTCATCCCCAGAGTCACTGCCATTGTTTTAGTCTTTGTTAGTGCTATCTGAACTATTCATAGCTGTATCCTTTATTCTGTTTTTGTTTTTTTGGGTCACACCGGCAGCGCTCAAGGGTTACTCCTGGCTCTATGCTCAGAAATCGCCCCTGGCAGGCACAGGAGACCATACGGGATGCCGGGATTGGAACCACTGTCCTGCATGCAAGGCAAACTCCCTACCTCCATGCTATCTCTCTGGCCTGTATCCTTTATTCTAATCATCCAATTTGCAGTTCCTTCCTTCCTTCCTTTTCTTCCTTCCTTCCTTCCTTCCTTCCTTCCTTCCTTCCTTCCTTCCTTCCTTCCTTCCTTCCTTCCTTCCTTTCTCTTTCTTTCTTTCTTTCTTTCTTTCTTTCTTTCTTTCTTTCTTTCTTTCTTTCTTTCTTTCTTTCTTTCTTTCTTTCTTTCTTTCTTTCTTTCTTTCTTTCTTTCTTTCTTTCTTTCTTTCTTTCTTCCTTTTTCTTTCTCTTTCTTTCTCTTTCTTTTTCTTTCTTTTTTTCTTTCTCTTTCTTTTTCTTTCTTATTTTTTTCTTTCTCTTTTCTTTCTTCTTTCTTTCTTTCTTTCTTTCTTTCTTTCTTTCTTTCTTTCTTTCTTTCTTTCTTTCTTTCTTTCTTTCTTTCTTTCTTTCTTTTTCTTTCTCTCTTTATCTTTCCTTCCCTTCCTCCCTCCCTCCCTCCCTCCCTCCCTCCCTCCTTCCTTCCTTCCTTCCTTCCTTCCTTCCTTCCTTCCTTCCTTCCTTCCTTCCTTCCTTCCTTCCTTCCTCCCTCCCTCCCTCCCTCCCTCTGTCCTCCTTCCTTCCTTCCTTCCTCCCTCCCTCTGTCCTCCTTCCTTCCTTCCTTCCTTCCTCCCTTCCTTCCTTCCTTCCTTCCTTCCTTCCTTCCTTCCTTCCTTCCTTCCTTCCTTCCTTCCTTCCTTCCTTCCTTCCTTCCTTCCTTCCTTCCTTCCCTCTCTCTCTCCCTCCCTCCCTCCCTCCCTCCATTTCCAGAGCAACTTTTGAAATATGGTTACATGTCCCTTATCTTTGGTCTATTGATGACTCCTTGTTGCTATAACATACTGTCCAAGGATCTTCTATGACATTGGGACCTCCCTATCCTGACCCTGTCTTTTCACTCCAGCCTTCATTACTCAAGTTGTTGCACCTCACATCAGTTTGCTGTGGTTCAGGGTCTCATTTCCCAGGCCTTTGCCCTGGGGATTCCTCCACCCTGATGCATCTATTATTTGCCTGTTTGCTAAGCACTTGCTTATATTTCAGAATTGGCTGCTCTTTTGATAGACCCACCCCACTCTTCTGTGTGTGCCTGCTGTATGTATGCTGCACGAACATAACAGTATGCCACATACATGTCCGATTCTGTTTGATATTTTGACTTTACTTGTTGATACATGCTCATTTCACATATGCTGAGAACTGCTGAAAGAGTTGTGACACTTATTATTCTAACTTGCTGTCTGGGCACAAAGCAAAGCATGTTGAAAAGCACTCAGTCAATATTATATGAATGCATGAATTATATGGTCTTGGGTACTGTCACTGACTGTTATTTGAATAACTCCTTTAGCCAAGCTAACAATGCTTTTTTAAAAAAAAATTGAATCACTGTAAATTACACATTATTATGATTGAGTTTCAGTTGTTCAATGTTATAACACCAGTTCCTTGGAAGTGTTCATGTTTCTATCTCCAGTTTCTCCTCCTCTCTCCAGTCTGACTCCACTGATGGCACATTTATTTTTAGACATTGTGGTTTACACTATTATTCCTGATATAGTATTATGCATATTGTTTTACTTCCTTCAGCATCCAATCCTCTTCCAGAGTGACCGCTTACTTCTATCATTGTCTGCTGCAGATGTGTTAGTGTCCCTAAGCAAAACCTTGGGTTATATAATTCTCACTAGGAATAAGCGTGTACACAAGGCGGACGAATATGAAATATGAAAATGAAATAAATGAGACCACACAAAATGAATTGTATGGGGACCCAAGTCCAAGGGATGAGAGACAAATTTACTTTTCAGCTGATGACTTTTTATAAGCACAGGTTTAGGAATGCAGGGTGTAGTCAGGGAAAACAACTAGTAGGAGAGCAGTACAATGGGAAAAGACCTAGTATTTACATATCAAAACGACTATCCTATAGGTGAGAAAGACCCTGCTAGAGGCCTGTGAAACAAAAGCTAGAGATGTTTTTGGTTTAGCAAAAAGCAGGTTTTTCAAGAACCCAGGAGGAGAGAGACAGAGATATTTATGATGTTTATGTAGTTGCTGGAAAATAGATTTTAGGGGGGACGGAAATAATTGTTT
Organism: Suncus etruscus; assembly: GCF_024139225.1. NCBI lineage: Eukaryota > Metazoa > Chordata > Mammalia > Eulipotyphla > Soricidae > Suncus > Suncus etruscus. The sequence continues at coordinate 4,431,409 of NC_064850.1, read as the reverse complement.
ACCATCATAGAGGTAGACTCAGAAAAACAAGCTGCTGGCGCCGGGTTATAGGAACTAGCCAGCAGGGAACTTTTGGCGGGTTTTTGGTACTGACATTTCTTTGTCTGTAGGAAAGCTGAGGCTGGATTTCTATAGTGTCCAAATAAAGAGAAAATGTAATGTTACAGCCATGTTGGAATTACTGCCAATAATCCATGCAAAGGGGCAAATGATTGACTTCACTGAGTGGGCCTTTTGGCAAATAATTCGTTGGGAGGAAAGCACTGCACCAGGAAAGGAAAAAGCCGCGTCTGGTGCGTGCTTTCTTTAAGTGTGTGGGGGGGTAACAATTGTCATAGTTCCTTTCCCTGTCATATCACTTTTCCCTCACAGTGACTTGAATTATACGAAGGACTAGCTCTCCTGTTCTTTGTTTCTATTGCCTTTCGCCTTTGGTTATTTTCCTGTGTTTTTTTTTTTTTAATGTCCTGCATATGAGTGAGATCATTCTGTGTCTGTCCTCCCTCTGATTCATTTTACTCAGCATGATACTTTATAAATTCATCCATGTCGCTTTGACTTTATTTTTTCTTACATCTGAGTAATATTCCACTTTGTAGGAGTAACAGCTTCTTTATTCAGTCTCTTGTTCTTGAATACAGATTGTTTCCAATTTTTGGCTATATTAATAGTGCTGCAGTGAATATTAGAGTGCAGGTGTCTTTTCTGCATTGTGATTTTGTATCCTTGGGGACTATTTCCAGGAGTGGGGTTGCTAGGTTGTATGAAACTCAATTTCTAGTATTTTTTTAAGGAATGTCCACATTGTTTCCAAAAAATGTTGGACCAATCAATAATTCTACCAACAGTTAATGGAGTCCTTTTTTTCCCTATACCCACACTAACGTTGGTTGTTGTTCTTTTTGTTGAGTGCCAGTATCTCTGGTATGAGGTGGTATCTCAATAATGTTTTTACTTGCATTTTACTAATTATTAGAGATATAAAGCATTTTTGTGTGCTTTTTAGCTATTTTAATTTCTTCCCTAAGGAAGTTTCTGTTCATCTTTTCTCCACATTTTTGGGTGTTCTTGGATTTTTTTTTCTCGTCAAGTTCTAACAGTGCTTTATATACCTTAGGTTTTATTGATGAGAAGTGGACAAATACTTTCTCCCAGACTGTGGACTGTCTTTGTATTCTGGTCATTTTCTTTGAGGTGGAGAAACTTCTTAATTTAATGTAGTTCTGTTTTATTTATCTTTGCTCCCGCTTGCTTGGTTAGTGGCATTTTATTCATTTCTTGCCTCTAGCTTCAATGTCATGGAGAGTTCTGCCTATATTTTCCTCCATATATCTTATGGGTCCAGGTCTGATATTGAGGATTTTAATCCACTTTAATTTGACTTTGTACATAGTATTAGAGAGAGGTCTGAGTTCTTTTTTTGGTGTGTGGCTGACTAGGTTTTTCAACACTACTTGTTGACCTTTACCTTGCTCCATTTCATAGTTTTTGTTCCTTTAACAAAAATTACCTTAAAATATATAAATCTAAGGATCTGTCTCCGAATTTTAATTCTATTTTATTGTTCTGAGGCCCTGTATTTATTCCAATACCATGCTGTTTTAGTTACTACTGCTTTGTAGTACAGCTTGAAGTTGGAGAAAGTGATGCCTCTCATCTTTTCTCCCCTGAAGATTGTTTTATTTATTTGGGGAGAGGGCTTGGCTTACTGTTTTACATGAATTTCAGGAGTGTTTAATATATTTCTTTGAAAAAGTGTTATGTGTATCCTTATTGGGACTTCATTGAATCTGCATAATGCTTTAGAGAGTATTGCCATTTTGACGATTTTTATTCTCCCAGTCTATGCAAAGGGATATGTTCCTTCATATCCATATTTTTTTTGTTTTTTTGGGGCCACATGTGGTGATTCTCAGGGGCTATATGCTATACTCCTGGCTATGTGCTCAGAAATCCCTCCTGGTTTGGGGGATCATATGGAACGCTGGAAGATCGAACCCAGGTCCGTCCTAGGCTAGCACCGGCAAGGCAGATGCCTTACCGCTCTGAGACACCGCTTCAGCCCCATAGCCTCATATTTTTAATCAACCTTTTGTTGTTTTCTTTGTATAGAATTTTCAACTCTTCAATTAAGCAGATCCTAGGAACTTGATTTTTGGAGGGTCACTTGCAAATGGGAATTTTTTTTAATCACTTGCAATTCTATTTTATTACTTGCATGTACATAAGCAGTGGATTTTTGTGTGTCAATTTTGTAACAACAATGCTTCCTTACATTTAAAATCTTAGTGTATAGTATCTACAGCACAGAATTTTCTGAGAATTAAAAACAGCTATATATTCATTAATTTATTACATAGCTTAAACTACCATGATGAGCAAAAACATACACGATCCTTCCTGTCTGGAACATATAAACTAGAGGGAGAAAAAGAAAATAATCACAAAACAAATGGAAAATGCAATCTATGGTCAGTGTTTTAGTGATTTTTTTTTGTTTTTGTTTTGGGCCCACACCCAGTGATGCTCAGGGATTACTCCTGGCTATGTGCTCAGAAATCTCCCCTGGCTTGGGGGACCATATGGGATGCCAGGGGATCGAACCACAGTCTGTCCTCGGCTAGCGCCTATAAGGCAGATGCCTTATGCCCTGCGCCACTACTCCAGCCCCTATGGTCAGTGTTTTAAACACTGAGATTCTTTCTGGACCTTCAGAAATGTGGGGGTTCTGCAGCAGATGTCTGGCCCTGCAGGTTCCATACTACACCTGTTCCCTACATTTACCAGTTGACAGTCAGAAAAAACTGAAGTAGTTCATTTGTAGCTAGAACTGTGGAAGTGGCCTGTGTTGAGAGCAGTGGTATTGCCCAGGGTAGAACACTCAGGGATACCTTTAGAACAGAAACAAACAAACAAACAAAAATACCCCAAACTTCCTTCAGTTGTACTGAAGATGTCATCATAGGTTATATTTTATCTCAGAAAAAAAAATTGTTTGAATGGAGGGCCATGAATTTAAAGGCCAAAGGAAAGCAAGCAGTAGATCCCAGGCATAATTAGTAGGGCATCTATAGGAGTCGGGGTGATAGTACAGCGGGTAGGGCATTTGCCTTGCACACAGTCAACCTGGGTTCGATCCCCAGCATCACATATGGTCCCTGGAGGCTGCCAAGAGTGATTTTGAGCTCAGAGCCAGGAGTAAACCCTGAGCGCTGTTAGGTGTGCTCCACAAACAAAACAAAACAAACAAAACAACAAAGGGCATCTAGATAACAAAGGAAAATATTTAGATAAGCATGGTCCAGATATTGTTTTCTTTGGGAACTGTCTTTTTGTTTATTTGATTTGGGACCACCTCAGCTGACTCACTACTTTGGGATCATTTCTGATAGGATTTGGGGACCACATGTGGTGTCCGGGTTGGCACATACACCATGCCCACTGTACTATCTCTCTGGGGACTGTCTTATCCCTCCTTTACTTCTTTATATTCCACATATGAGTAAGCTAATTTGCTGATTATCTTTTTTTTTGGGGGGGGTCACACCCGGCAGTGCTCAGGGGTTACCCCTGGCTGTCTGCTCAGAAATAACTCCTGGCAGGCACGGGGGACCATATGGGACACCGGGATTCAAACCAACCACCTTTGGTCCTGGATTGGCTGCTTGCAAGGCAAACGCCGCTGTGCTATCTCTCCGGGCCCGATTATCCTTTTTTTTTTTTTTTTTTTATCTTGATTCACTTTACTTAGTTAGCATGATGCCTCCATCTCATCCAGATTTTAGAGAACTGTATGGTTTCATCTTTCTCGGAGCTGAGTAATGGTCTATTGGGCATAGTATCACAACATTTTTGTCAATCACTTATCTCAGTTAGGCACATGAGTTGTTCCCAGATTCCAGTTAAATCTGAACACATACAGTTACTTTATTTTCAGTAAACATTAATCAAAGGGCTCTGATGCTAGGCCTTTAGATCCTGATAAAATGGTTTTTATACTCCTCCTGCTGAAAAGAACTTTCCCCACCAGAACTTCCCTCTGGATGAAGGAGAGATGGCTTCTGTGGCTTCAAAGGAGGATCTGGACAACTGGCAGATTTGAGTGATTACTTAGTAGAGGTCATTTCTGAAGTCCCAATCATGTAAAGTCTAAAATTATGGGATGCTGGGAGTGAACAAGGTTCAGCCGTTTGCAAGACAAGCTCTTGCTCCAGCCCCCAATATGGATCATCTTGATTCTTTAGTTAATGAGAATCAGGAGGCACTTTATCAGAGAGATTTCTTTAGGGGTGACTTTCGATTATGCAGTCTCCTTAAAAGTGTCTTTGTAGACGTTTATAATTTGGCTCTTGGCTTACATCATCCCAGTCTTCAGTGCTCCATTCTTTGGGCCATAAGGTATGTGACCATATTTATCCACATGGATCGTAGTCCACTCAAGAGTAAACCTTAAAAACACATATAAGTGTTAGTTATCAGGTGCCAATTACTTAAATTTCATTGATTTCGCACATATTTTTGAAGTCTTAAGGGTTAAAAATAAGAAATGGCACTGTTATGAAATGAATTTGATTTGTGTTGAGAAAGGCTGCCAAATAGCTTCTTTCTCAGTCATATTTTGGCCTGAATTATTTGCCTAATTACTTGAGCTCTCAATTTTGCCCATGTCGATTCTGCTAAAACAGCAGTTTGAAAGAAAGCAACCCTTCAGAGACAAATTACAATCATCTGTACAGTGTGTTAGAAATTATTTATCACTTTCATATACTTTTTATTTTGAGTTGATTCCATAGTCTACCAAATGGGATGCAGAATTCTTGAAGGTGGGGGGAGGACTTACCATTTTTTATAGTCAACTTAGAAACTCACAATATTTGATACAGAACAAAGGGTTGTGCTATTTAATACTGCTGCTTGAGGGATTTAAAGTTTGTGTAACTGGCAGTTCACGCTGCATATTGGTTTACTAGACTATATCTGTGTGACATGTCTGACATTCTGCTTAGCAAACATATGTGCCAGTTTACCCTGATCTTGCAATAATAAGAAACAGGAGTAACTCTCCTCTTTTTACACCAAAGAAAGAAAGCCTTAGGTAAATAAAATCTCAAGCCATCACCATATTGTCTTCATATTATGAGCTCTGTGAAAGTGACAAAAATCAAACAGTAGAGAAGGGCTTGAATAATTATTTCTTATCTCTTGTCCCTCCCATTTTCTTGTCTAATATCATTCATGAGTTTACAAAACACCAGGGTAGAATGAAAAAAGATAGTAAAAAGCCAAGATCAATTCATTAGTTCCAGAATGTCTGAGAAATAAATGTCCCCCACTTTTTTTTTTACTTCATTAGGTTGTCCCCAATAAATCATAGACTTAGAGGTATTTGTTAGTGACTCAGGTGGGTGTGGTATTGCTGCAGTGAGCAGGAGAATCTATACTTGATCAAGGAACTACTTCTGATTCAATTATGGAAAATTTCATTTTCATGAAATATTTAAAGGTCTAACCTGCAATGAAAATATTGATCACATCTAAATGAGTATTATTAATGTTTTGTTCTTTTCTGTGCTAGTGTAGCAGAAATTAGTTTTTAGCATTAGAAGATAAATGTTCACCATATAATAGAATACTTCCTTATTTATTCTTGGAACCACAATAAATGGCATGGTATATTACCATCTTAAATTTTTTCTTAAATTTAATAAGATATTTTTATGATAACAAGAAACAAGTGACAAGTGTTTTAACTAATGTCGCCCATTAAGCATAGTCTAATAGTTTAGAGCTCATAAGATAGAATTCTTTTGAGATAAATCTCATGGATTTAAGCTTAAATTTACTGTGGGGTTTAGTTTACCTGAGAAGTCACTTAAAATATTTAAGGAAAAGAAAGGGAAATTTAAGGCTAATTTTAAGTTGTTTTAAGAAATTATATTCTTGGGGCAGGAGTAATAGCACAGAGATAGGGCATTTGCCTTGCATGCAGTCGACCCGGGTCAGACTCGGGTTTGATCCCCCACATCTCATATAGCACCCCATGCCTGCCAGGAGCGATTTATGAGTGCAAAGCCAGGAGTAACCCCTGGGCGCCATTGGGTGTGGCCCCAAAACAAAAAAAATTATATTCTTTTCACTCTTAATTTTGTCAAAAATTTTAAGAATTACATCCTTGATTTACATCCAAATTTACTGTTTTAGTAATCTATAGACAATGGCCTGAAATTCCTCACTCTCATTTTCACTGCAACTTTATTCTTAGTGAAGAGCCCAGTTTAAGTGGAGAATAACTTGAACCTCATCCAAAGGACTGCATTGACTGGTGAACCAAAGAGATCCATCATCAGCTGTGCTACTTTCTCGACCACACTCACAGGAATCCCAGATACAGAGACATAGTATAGCCATGGTCAAGGGAAAATGTCGTCTTTTATACAAACGATAAATACATATAATCACTTTATTTAAACACAAGAATACTCAACTACCTTTGGTATCTTCCACGTTATACAAAGTCATTTGAATACAATAAGAATGACATTTTATACCTATTCAACTCAATTTTCATGAAAGTTTCAAAGTTTCATTCTTCATCTTCATCTCATTCTCTTTATTTTTTTTTATTTTTATTTTTTTGTTTTTGATTTTGGGCCACACCCGGCGTTGCTCAGGGGTTACTCCTGGCTGTCTGCTCAGAAATAGCTCCTGGCAGGCACGGGGGACCATATGGGACACCGGGATTCGAACCAACCACCTTTGGTCCTGGATCGGCTGTTTGCAAGGCAAACACCGCTGTGCCATCTCTCCGGGCCCCATTCTCTTTATTTTTTATTATTTTTTATTTTTTTGGTTTTGGGACCTCACCTGATGGCGCTCAGGGTTTACTCCTGACTCTGTGCTCAGAAATTGCTCCTGGCTCGGGAACCATATGGGATGCGAGGGATCAAGCTCAGGTCTGTTCTGGGTCAGATGCTTGCAAAGCTAACTACCGCTGTGCTATTGCTGTGTGCCCCCTCATTCTATTTATTGAACTGCGGTTAGAAAATTGTTCATGACTATCTAGTCCCGCCTCTCAATTGGGTGGGGGGGGAATAAGGGAGGTACCAAGACCAAATAGATGTAAGACCACTAAATAGTAAGCTAGGCACAGAGGGGACCACTTATTCTAGCAGCCCTGGGGGTAAGGGAAGAGGTTATGGGAAGAAGGACGGGAATGGAGGTGGAGGGAGGACAATTTGGTGATGGGAATTCCCCTGATTTTATGTTAATATCTACCTAAAATATTATTGTCAATGATATGTAAGCCACTATGATTAAAATAAAAATTATATTTAATAAAAAAAAGAAAATTGTTCATGGTTGAGTTTCAGTCATAGAATGTACACTACCCTTCACCACCTGTGTCTCCAGTTTCCCTACCACCCACTCTTTTCCTCTGGAACAGGCATTTTACTCCTCTCTCTTTTCTTTTTCCACACCATGGTTTGGACTACTGCTGATGATGGAGTACCTCTGGACAAAAATTGGGCGCTGAGTTGATAGATAGATAGATAGATAGATAGATAGATAGATAGATAGATAGATGATAGATAGATAGATAGATATCTTCTAAGTTTTATATTCTCTAGTCTCTGAGTTGTCAAAGAAAGAACATTATTGACTTATAAGTTGTTAGTGATTTCCTTGAGTTCATAGGAAACTGGTTATCTTAAATAATAAGGAACAAGGGATTTGTTTCAGTCTAGTTCACATTGAAGAATGGATATTTGAGTTTGAGTCTTCTGGACCAGAAAAGGAATAAGTCAAAAGATGCATTTGACTGAGAGATAGTATAAATGTGCCTTGTACACACAATTGACCGAGGTTCAATCTCCAGCACCCCATTTGGTTCCCAACCCAGATTCAATCCTTGGTCTCCAGAGCCTGCAAGGAGTGATTCCTGTGTACAGAGCCAGGAGTAAGCCCTGAGCACACCTGGGTGTGGCTCAAAGACAAAAACAAAACAGAAAAAGAAAAATGCATTCTCAGGGTCCTATGTTTTAGCATCTTCTTAGCAAAGGAATCAGTCTGCTGCAAAGATTTCTTTCCTCATCTTGCATTATTTTAAATGTTGGAAGAGATGACGATGAAGAATTAAACTCTCATGAAACTTGATTTGCAAAGGCATAAAATGTTATTTTATTGTATTCCAATGACCTTGTGTTATGCTGAAGATACCAAAGGCAGTTGCATGTTTTTGTGCACTAATAGACTAGGCACATAATGAGCATGTTTGCATGTGAGAAAGTCAGTCATCAAAATCTATGAATAGTAACATAATTTACTCAAATTTGAAATCATCTCAGGTTCATTCATACAGGTTAACATTTATAAGGTCAATTACATAATTTAAAAACTTTTTAAAGTATTCCATATATAACGTATGAGTTATCTGACTGGAAATTCTACTTTTTAGTGACGTACAGATATTCAGGTACATATGTCCTCACCCTCCAAATAGGAAAAAATGTAATTTTGGTGCTGTTTTGGGAGGTTCTATTTGTTCCATTTTCATGAATATTTTTAGTCATGTAGTCTCAGAAGTAATTATAAAGACAATAATTATAAATAATTAATAGTATGCTCTAGTTTAAACTAAAATGGGTCTTTGACTATTTAAACGTAGATGTTCCTTTTCATGGTTTTTTATTGTCTCATAAGTTTAAAAGGCACATTGCAAAAGAACGTGCATCTATACGTGAGTAATTCTTCCGAGAACATCTTATCAAATCTTCAAGAAGCCTAATTAGGATTGTATGGAATCATTTTTCGGATCATCTTATTTACCGATTAGAATGACTGAGCATAAAGCACTCCAGGGAAGATCTCACCATATGGGTGAGGTTACCCCTTGATGCTGTTTAACTTTATGGGGAGAATCTTCACAGAGAAAAATCATCTTTATGACCTCCCACAGCAGCTAGGCATTTTGTAATGAAGACTTTTCATGGCTGCAGCTCCAGCATTCTGTTGCTAATGGGCCTCGCACACTGCCATGTGTGTGCAGCATGTGGGCGCTTAATAAATACTATTTGATGAGAGAACTTAATTTAGCCATGACATTTTATGAATGCTATGATTCACATACCTCCACAGTGCTCACAGAGGCACTTAAGTTTTCATTTTGTAAAAGTTCAGGAGCCCACTTGGCACCTAGACAGCAAAAGCTCCTCTGCTTGCTCATGGTTCAGACTGGAGGGTTAACCAGCAGCTCTTGCTCACCCAGTCCACGCATGTATTAAGAATTCTACTGAAGACTCGGAGAGATGTGTCGTTTTCATAGATTCCACATCTCCAGCTGGCTCCTTGTTCTGATGTGGCCCTTTTGCAATCAGAGTCAAAATCCACTTGGGGAAATGGGAGTGTCAGTGGTCGTCACAAACCCATTCACAGCTCTTAGAACTAATGGGAACAGAACTCTGGGAAGTAGTGAGAATTCAGTGGAAGGGTTACTGAACTAATTTAAAAGAACAAAAACAAATATTTTGGGTTGCTTTAGGGCCATTGGTCAAAAATTGTTTCTATAATTACAGTATAAAGATTTGAGGGTGATTGCAATAAAGAGTCAGAGATGTTTTTCATTAAAAGAGAAGACCTCATGCCTTACCTGCGACACCTCTGTAGGTCCATATCTATACTCGGACTTTCTGTTTACTTGTTCATTGTTTGGGTGAGATTAACCTTCTAGATGATTCCATTCCCTTTCATCTGGGTCCTAGCAACCTCCATAAGCAGACTCTACTCTATCCCAAATAGGTTCCATAATGCAAAAACTAATGGTTACTGATATAGCTAGAAACATGGTTGAATGTCTTGAATGTGAGATGACCCAGATACAACAAGGAAATCTCATGTTTTTGGCGCACACTGTTGATTTGAGTGGGTCTTTTGTTTTTTTGTCTTTACCAGGGATCAAACCCAGAGTCTCAGATAGTTTAGTCATGTACACTACCGCTGAACCACATCCTGGTCCCATCACACAGTTGTTAACAAAACACTTAAGGCTGGGAAGCTGTCTGGAAAATAATCCTGTTTCCTAGATATGTTTTTTCCTTGCTCCTTCCCATTTGTTTTTGTTGTTTTTATTGTAGTTGCAATGGTTGTAGACCACATATGCTTGGTCATAGTAATGCTCGCACATTTTTTAGTTGCTTTTCTCATCAGGGATTATCTATTTTGGTTGCACTGATCACCAGGTCTGCATTCTTGTCTGTATGCTTGGATAATATACTTGATCATGCAGCTCTGGAGATGGGACATTTTTGTTGTGGTGCCAGACTCACAAACTTCGTTGCCTCCTGGATTGTATGTAGCACATAGAATGGCGCTGGGAATCAAATTCACTGCCTCATAATGCAAAGTAGACCCTCTATCCATGATTCACATCTTCCAGCCCCAAAGCAAAGAAGTTTTATTTTAGAATCCTGTAGTTGATCTTACCAATATTAATTCATGGCTGAATCAGGAAGAACCATGGATTTCTAGCTTGTGTAAATACAGAATATAGACATACACCTAGAGCTTGACTGTGACTCGACTGTATGTGTGAACATTTTAATGCTTAATTCTGGAAAAAGAACCATAGAAAGAGTAGAATTCTGATCTGTCCTTCATGCAAATTTCATCTATTTCTTGAGCCTAGCTATCAACCGAAAAAGAAATAATGCGTTCATTATTGAAATTTTAAGTTATGTATAGTTTTTGTTTTTGGTTTGCTTATTTGGTTTATTATCTTGTTTGTTTATTATATTGTTCTCCATATGTAGAATAAACTATACCAAATAATCTTCTATTTTAAGACTTACATTTTTCATATTTTTGTTCTCTCCTTGTTCTAAGCATGGGCCATTGAAATTTTTTTTATCTTTTGTGGCCATCCTATCCATCCACCTAAACACCAATTAGTTTGGGTTGCATCCTGGTATTCTACAAGTCAGAAGGACCTTCTCTGTATTCCCCACAGCATATTGTCCTTGCTGTATTGTCTGTTCATTGCACTGAAGCACCATTATAACTAGTGCAATGCAGCCTCTAGAAGGCATTAGTGGTGTCTTTTCTTTTCTTGGGAGGCGGGTTGGGCCACACCTGGTGACGCTCAGGGGTTACCCCTGGCTATGTGCTCAGAAATCGCTCCTGGCTCGGGGGACCAGATGGAATGCCAGGGGATCGAACAGCAGTCCATCCTAGGCTCGTGCAGGCAAGGCAGACACCTTATCGCTTGCGCCACCACTCCGGCCCCAGTTGGTGTCTTTTCTACTGTCATGATCTTTCTTTCCAGATGGTCTCTCAGTGACCACATGTTGAATTAAAGTGGACTTTCCCCCTAAATCAGGAGTTGCTTAGGCCTTTATTTTATTCTTTTTTTTTTTTTTTACTTTTTTTTAAATTTATTTAAATAAAATGCATTACATAGGTGACATAACTGCTTTTGGAAGACTAAAAGCAACATAATTTAAAAAAATAGAAAATTGGGCCCGGATGGATAGCACAGCGGCGTTTGCCTTGCAAGCAGCCGATCCAGGACCAAAGGTAGTTGGTTCGAATCCCGGTGTCCCATAGGGTCCTCCGTGCCTGCCAGGAGCTATTTCTGAGCAGACAGTCAGGAGTAACCCCTGAGCACAGCCGGGTGTGGGCCCCCCCAAAAAAAATTGAAAGAAAAACTAAAGAGATGGAAGAGAAAGGAAAGAAGAATATTTTTGAAAATTATTGAATCACAGTGAATTCGTTGAAGCACCAGCAGAAAGTTTAGTGAGCTCTTTTTTTAAAGAATAATAGTTAAAAAATATACAGTAATAATGGTTGCTCAATCCTTTGATGTAAAATATTGAACTCTTGTGTGATAAAGGCAAAAGGCAATATCCCCACTTTTTTCTGGAGTTTTAATTTTTATTGATTACTTTAGTAAAGCACTGTGGTTCCATAGTTTGTGTTTGAGTTTCAATCATACAATGTACACGATCCTTCACCAGTGCACGTTTCCCACCACCACTGCACCCAGTTTTCCTACAAACCACTACCTTCCAGCTGCTTTATGGTTTATTTCTTTCTCTTCTCTCTCCCTCTCTCTTTCTCTTTCTCTCTTTTTCTCTCCCTTTCTTTAGGGATAGACATAGAATAATCTCACTCATTTGTGGAATATAAGAACAATAAAAGATAGTATTTTAATAATGTCCAGAGAGATAATAGAGATGAGGGCCAGAAGTACTAACCAGCCCATGGTAGGAAGATTCCACAGAAAGTGAGAAGTACAATTAGGTTAGTGAATAGTCCACTATGAGAATGATAGTTGGAACTGGTCATTCTGGAAAAGAATTGAGTGCTGAAAAAGGATAAAATGATATGCCTGATACTCCTGCATTAGCAATAGTGCAAACTACAGTGTTGATAACAGTATCTCTTTTTAATTTGAATTGAGTTTAATCTTAATACAAAAATGGCCCTCGAAATCTTCTTCCTGCTTTCTCAGCCTTTTGCATTGTGGAACCTGTTTGGGAAAGAGTAGAGTTTGTTTCATGGAGGTTGCTAGGACCCAGGTGAAAAGAAATAGAATCAGATAGAAGGTTCATCTCACCTAAACAATGAACAAGCAAGCAGAAAGTCTGAAGTAGAGATGTGGGCCTACAGAGGTGTCACAGGTAAAGCATGGGGTCTTCTCTTTTAATGAAAAAACATCTCTGATTATTTTTATTGCTATCATCTTCAAAACTTTATACTGTAATTGTAGAAACAATTTTTTGACTAATGGCCCTAAAGCAACCCCCAAATATTTGTTTTTCTACAATTAGCTCAGTAACCCCTTCCACTGAATTCTCACTACTTTTCAGCATTCTGTTTTTTTCCTACTCTTTAATTTTGCCTCTGTGTTACTATTTCTGGCCCCAAAATAACTTCCCAATGATTTCTTTTGCCTCTCTAGAATCACACGTAGTTTTTATAAAGCTCCTGTAAAAGTCTTACTTTCTTCATAATAGTTGCTTTTGTCTAAATTCCCCCAAATACAATCTATATTGATCATTGTTCTAGTAGAAAATATGTTTTAGCTTCTCCACTCAAATTGACTTTATGCATTAATGTTGGAAATTACTCAGTTTTGAATTTATTGCTTACTATTTACGGTCCTTTGGAGATGAAAGGAAAGAAAGTGGAAAGAAAAGAGATCTTGATGTAGTTTCCTGACTGAGCACTCAAAGCCACTTGGATCAATAACTCCAAACTCTGACACATCAGTAGCTGACTTATTGCTCTACTTAAAAGACACACTTTACCTGTCCCATACATCAGTTAGCTCAAAGAAGCAAGATTAATTTTTGTTAATAAAGAACATTAATTTTTCTTGCCACTTCCTTTGATCAATAATGCCTACATCTGTGGTTCATTTTATGATGCCCACTAGAACAGAATTTTTATATGTGTTTTGATCATGACTGCATGGGAGTGGGTGGATGTGTTTTGTATGTATATGTATGCAAAAGTCAAAGGGTTTGCCTTAATGTTCAAAGAAAGTCAAAAGGTTTGCCTCGATGCTCTGAATTCCAGTTTTATGCTAATTCATCCCAAGATTTAATCTGTGTACTTTTACCTCTTGCATTCCAAAATAGATTATGTTTGAAACTAGGAATGCTGAAACCCCAACATCCCATTTGAAATATTCTGCTATTTATTAGTAGAACATAAAAATATAACTTTGAAAGCTTGAAGAAGACATAATCTGGAAAGGTAAAATAATATCTAATATTAATTGCATTTCCAATTTGAAGCATTATCTTCTACATTCTAACTACTACATAAAGATATAAAGACTGATTTTTTTAACTTCACTTTGATGAACTCTTAGTAAAATATAAGTCCTAATATACTTTATGGCCATAACCACTTAGTCATTTATATAAGAAATGACCATTGATCAGACCTTGAATTCTGTGCTGAAACTATACAGAGATGGGTTATTTCTACCTTCTGAGTCATTAATGTCATATGACTTCACTTTCAGATCTATTTAACTTTGTGTCAGAAGCCAGCCACAAACTGTGGATCTCTTTTAATCCTCACAGCATTCTAAGAATAGTGCTAATGGCATTGCTTTGGAGTCAGATTGCCCTGACTGCAAATTCTGGCTGGTTCTATCATTTCTGGCTGTGTTCCTTAGAGAAAGTTCCTTTATCTCTGTAAGATTCACTTTTGTTTCACCAATAGCACCAGATGTGATGGTGGTGGTGGTGGTGGAGTGGGTGTGTATGGAACTTAGTAGAAATGAAAAATCTATTTAATCATCTGATTTAGCACATGGTAAGCAATGAGCTCAAAATTAGTTGTGTTTTTCTGGACTAAACAGGGTTCAGGACATTTCCTGAGGGGTGAATAGCAGATTAAACTTTATAGAGATGGGTGGGGCTTCAAGTACTCTCTAGTCTTATTTTTCTGTCACCCTCCACACAATACAACATAACCATGTTATTATGGGATACACTAACCTGTGTGTCTTATCCTGGCATGTCACATCCGTTACCACTGAGAATAGCATGTGACTTCATATCCCAAATCTTTCTTCCACATCATGGCATGCTTCACACCCATCATGTGCCATGTAATCACAAAGAAGTAACCATCAGGAATAATTCTCATGTGTATTTCTTCAGTACTTCACAAAGTAGGTTATTCTACATAAGGTTGGTTTTGATACTTGTGGCCTGTGCTTAATTTCTATATATCTCAATTCCTTGATTTGGGGCCTTTGCACATAGTAAGTGTTCAGTAAGCTCTTTTTATGGACTTAATCTATGGTTGGTGGTAAAAGTTATTGTAAAATTTTTTGAATGTCTCTTGAGCAAATGTTGATAAGGAGGACATAGTTCAGCCAGCAGTTACTGAGAATGTACTTTGCACTAAAAATACTAGGGTATCTGAGAATTAAGTGTGTCATTATTCTCAACAAATATATATTAAGAAGGTAAACTAATGCTAAAGGAACAAAAGTCAGTGTGCCCCAAAGAGGAGCCTTGAAGTAAAAATGATAGAGAAAACATTGTGTAGTGAGAAGGTAGTTCTCGGAAGAACTGGAGTAGAATTAAGAGACTATTTGTACTGGAAAAGAGTGAAAGAGCTGTTAATTGGTGGGGAAGGTCTTTTTTTTTTTTTTTTTTTTTTTTTTTTTTTTTTTTTTTTTTTTTGGTTTTTGGGCCACATCCGGTGAAGCTCAGGGGTTACTCCTGGCCGTCTGCTCAGAAATAGCTCCTGGCAGGCACGGGGGACCCTATGGGACACCGGGATTCGACCCAACCATCTTTGGTGCTGGATCGGCTGCTTGCAAGGCAAATGCCACTGTGCTATTATCTCTCCGGGCCCGGTGGGGAAGGTCTTGAGCAAAAGCATGGGCATTGACTACTTCACGGAATGTTTGTGGGCTTGAACAAAGATTTCTTGAACTAGCTCTGAAATTAATCCATAAAGGCAGACTAGGACCCCATTGAAAAGGATCCTGAATTATGAACTCAAGGATGACCAGAGATGGCCACCAGAAGCTTTGAAGTAGAGAGATGAACTTGTTGATAGTGGTCTTTTTAGGAGATGAAAGTGCCAAGCCATGAGCAGAGGGGCAAAGAGAAGAGGTAAGACCCAAAGATAGAAGTTACTTAAGAAGATATCATAGTTTTTCAAGTAGGAAGTGATAAGATATAGCTGAGGCAGCAGCCATGGAATAGGATGTAATGGAGAAAGATCATGCCAGAAGAAATCATGGTCAATAGCTAGATAATTCAACATAGAGAGAGGGAACAAGATAACTAATCCAGTACAAACAAAAGTTTAGTTTCTATATAGATATTCATACTATACAACACATGTATCTTTGAGAAATTGGGGCTGAAACTATTCTTTTTTTAATCTTTGAAAATTGGAGAACAAAATTACTTCAATAATGATAAATATGTTGAATAAGGTCTGTTTTTGTCCCAAAGGTAATTCTTTGCATAAGTGGAGAAAACTTAGATCTTTCACTGTATTGAAAGTGTTAAGAGCCGAATGCATCCAAATTATGGAGGTGGATTAGATAGTGTGATAGTTGTGTCATTTTGTGAATACAAAAAAACTGCTGAATTGTTTAACAGTGAATTTTATAGCTTGTGAATTATACATCAATAATTTTTAAGCAGTGGGAAGTCTATATAGGGATTTAATGAGCTTTTCTGAAGTTCTAAGTAATTTATAAATATTTACCTTTTAGCCCTACTCTTCAAACAGAGACTGTTTAAAAGAAGGCTGCAGGACTATATTCCTCTTTGTATAGAGGCAAAAAAATATCTTACGAGGCCAGAGCCATAGTACAGTGGCAGGTAGGGTGCTCGCCTTGCATGTGACTGACCCGGGTTCAATAC